>NC_134704.1:21862500-21980000 GCF_043290135.1 Rhipicephalus microplus | reverse complement strand
CATTGCCCTCGATTTGCCTCTGAAAGACAGAAGCTTTCGGACGCATTACGACAATTGGACGATCGGCCACTCTCTGTGCAGATGCTACTGGAACACCATCGTCGCCTTTCGTCGGCTCAAAAAGCAGTCAAAGCTGTCTTGTGCTTTTTGAGGACTACAGGCCCACGTGACCACCTTTAACTTTTGTGTAGTGCCACCGCTGCATACGCGCCAGCCGATTAATTGACAATCCTCTTTTTTTTTTCTCTCTCTCGTTCTCTTCTCTTTCCTCTCTCTCTCTCTCATTTTTATGCCCCCTTCTATTCCCCCAGCGTAGGGTAGGAAACCGGGCATGTGCCAGGCTAACCTCCCTGCCTTCTCATTCGTTGTTTATCCTTCCCCCCAAAGAACGCACGCTTATCAACATACAAAAAAAAAACGAACCGCGTGTTGAATACCAGCTATAAGATATTCTGCGTTTTCTTTTCTTGTCTTCTTTTCATTTCGTGCTCATTGTTGTTCCGAGGCTCGTTCGCTTACTCATCTCGACGCATATACCGTATCGTTGGGCGAAGGGCTGTTGTGGACCGCCGCAATGTTATACACGGTGGAAAGATCGGTGCGAAGATGCTAGGAATAAACAAAGTGGACGGGTTTTCGAAACCGAGGTGAACATGTGTATACCGAGAGGGGAGGTGCCGCGCTGTGGGCATTCCATGCATGTACTGCATTCGCCAAGGAGCATCAGCACAAAACTGTGCGCAGCGAGTGTGCAACAGCGGTGTAACACAAGCAACCGCCACCTCGGCGCTTGCTTGAAGGTTTTACCCTTTATTTTTTTTCTGTCTTGCCTTGGCGTTGTTGATGTAGGCTTTGCTGTCGAACCGTGAACAACGAGCAGCAGAGCGAAATGCGCGCACGGTGTATGCCACATCAGAACCCGAGCTCCGGTTGCTTTTATATATATGTACACCTAGTTGAAACAAAAAAATGGAATGATCTTTGAATTCGGGGTCCCACGAGAACTGCATGGCCACCGCTGCGAGAACACGTAGCGACGGAAAACGGGGAACAGGCGACGCGAAAGTGAACGAGGCAACTGACTCTAAATTTGAAATCACCGGGCCGCGCTCCTTGCAGTTGCGCGAATGAAATCAGAAGGTGTTCGACGCCAATGCTTGTTTCGGTGCACCCGAAGTGCATAGGATTTAGCGTAAGCAACGATGGAGCTGTTTTGCGTGACGGTGCGATCGCTCTTTCTTTTGTCTTGAGTGTTTCATTCTTTTTCGGGGCTGTGTACTCATATTCTGTTTATGCTCGCGCGGCTTCAAGAAGGGAACTCGGGGCGCTCCGTTGGGACGTTCGAAATTTCGTGGCCGCTGCGAAAATGCGAAGCCGATGGTCGCTTTGAAAAGAAACTCACAAATACCAGAGCTGGTGAATTGCTCGTTACGCGGGGTCGAATTCGTCGAATCGTCTACAGAGTGGAGCATAGATGCTCGCCTCGCAATGCGTTCCTATATAAGTTTGCGCATTTTAAGTAGATGCTCAAGACTGTGCGCTTCTGGTTCGAGTTTTGGGTGAACCAGTCAGTCCGCCGCAACTCAAGCGGATTAATTTGTTACAGTGTGCATGTGAAAACTTCAGAATGATTGTAAGCCCTCGCGGTTTAGTGCATGAGTGACTTTTCACTGGGCTTTCAAACGGACATTAGCATTGTCAGTGTGACATTAGGTGACCAATGTTAGCTGCATCTATTTATCATTACCAGCTGCCTGCAGACGTCCAACTTTTCTTTTTTATCATCTTGTATTCCCCTCACCCCTTTCTCCAGCACAGGGTAGCCAGCCGGCCTAAGAACTGGCTTACCTCCCTGTCCTTCCGCTTAAACTTTCCTCCTCCTCCTCCAACGCCGACACATTAAATCGTGTAGCACTTCAGGGACCCGGCTTATCTTCCATCCCTAGATTTCATGTGATGTGGCGTTGTCGCGCTAAACATCAACTTGTCAATGCAAGCCTAAAGCAATGGCTAGCACTGCTCAGACTCAGGCTATAATAAACGAACAAGGTCTAAAATAATATAGTTACCTGCCATAACCAGCAAGTAATCGCAATCTGTATCTTAAAAACGCGTAGTAAATGTGCGACTGACAGTCACGCTGCCTAAAGCCTTGTTCACACTGAAAGATCCGCTTTCTACAGCGACCGAAATACCCCTGCCGCCGGAACGCAGCGTCGTTCGCACTAGACGCGCCCCGCGCCGCCGAATATGCCATCTACTACGGGGCGAACGCGGGATGGATGCGCTGTCACCCGGTTGTTGTCGCGGCTCGCAAACGCCACTACGCTATACGGTGGTGTATACTTCGACGATTCTCGTACGCAAGAAGCAAGAAAAGACAGTGTTGCTTACTTTGCTGGCAAGTGGCTGTCTTGTAATGCACGAAGAGCAGAAAAACCACCAACGCCAGCGGCGTTGGTGGGTTTTATTTGCTCTGCAAGACCGCAACAAGCTCGGTCACACCAACAGCAAGCTCGGTCACCTCTTTCACGAAATACAGAGGTGAAGTAGGCACAGAGTAGGTTAAACTCCCGTTGGTTTCAACATTCAGTTACGTGCACTGCGGCATAACAAGTGAATAGGGCTTTGCCGCCATTTTTCAAAAATCCTTGACTAGCGCTCCTATTGGTCCGCGGTGACCGATTCGGCGGCAGACGCCACAAAAATCGGTCCGAGAGCGATCGGCGCGGAGAGGGCCCTTTCGGCGGAACTCGCCGCCGCCGAACCGGATTCGGAGCACTTTCGGCGGCCGGAATGCTCAGTGTGAACGTGGCCTAAGAGGCCACCTCGCCAAACGCGCGATCGCTCCTGCCACCGACGCTTCTCGGGCGCCTTCGTTGCTGCATCTGAAGAGGAGAAACAACCTGACCAATCCCGCTGCACACACGACTCGTGTGTCAACTGCCGTAGCTAGGAGGAAGTCGATAGAGCGAAGCAACATGTAGCGCGCGTGTCGTACACCGAGTTTGCGAATTTGTCTTGGAAGATTCTACTCGGTGTCGGGAAAGCCGTGCGTACTTACTTTCGAACGGTGACGTCATTGACGGTCCGGTAAACGATTTGATTGATAGGCAAAGTTTGACGTCTCAAGTCCACCATATTATTACGAGATACGCCGTACTAAATAGGTCCGGAAATTTTGACCACCTGGGGTTCTCAAACGTGCACCCAAATCTGAGCACACGGGCCTACAGCATTTTTCGCCTCCATCGAAAATGCGGTCGCTCCAGCCGGGATTCGATCCCTTGACCTGCGGGTCAGCAGCCGAGTACCTTTGCCACTGGACCACCGCGGCGGGGCGGTCCAGTAAACGTAGCTGTGCAAACTCTACAAACGGCAATAACTAGGTACCGCAGTCCAAGTCCTTTCCTCGGGTTTCGCAATGGTGGAATGGCATTTAGCTCGGGATTTAAGACTGCGTCATTCGCTAAACAATTTCGATGTCTTTCTTTTTATTTCTGACTTATTTTTGTTCACAAAGCTGTGTTGCTGGGCCCTTAACGACATTACGGGCTCAGTGGAAAGTAAAT
The DNA here is from genome assembly GCF_043290135.1 of Rhipicephalus microplus. NCBI lineage: Eukaryota > Metazoa > Arthropoda > Arachnida > Ixodida > Ixodidae > Rhipicephalus > Rhipicephalus microplus. The sequence goes on along the minus strand of NC_134704.1, from coordinate 21,976,428 downwards.
GGAATTAACGCGCACAAAAGTTTTTTGTTGCTAATTATAGCTCCTAATCCGCATCACCACTTCGAACTTGCTAGAAGCAAGCGTTCACGGCGTTGCTCTGTGTGCCGAGTCAACGGTTCCGTTTTGTTCACTGGCGAGTCTTCACAAACATTTTCAATAAAGTTGACATTTCCCGCTTTCGAAGTGGCGAAGGCTTCAAATTGTCGAGCTCATTATATCGACTTCCAGTCCCGAAAAGAAAACCTTCAACAATTTAGCTGGCCAACCGTGTCGCAATGGCGCAGAAACAATCGTAACGGGGATGTACCGTTCTGTCTTTCATGTGAAATTCGATTAAAAACCTAATCCAGCCGTCAATTCGTCGTTCGTTGTTTTTAACTATTTCAATGTACGAACGTGCTAATTTTCAAATCTCGAATAGGGAATCCTGTTGTTGCGTATGACTTTGACTCGTTCCATGCAAGTTGATTGCTGAGAAGATTATTTAACGCTCTTAAATGGGCAGCTTACTGCTTTCGGGGCAGTGCCGCGGCTAGAAGCACAGTTGAACATAGAAGTTAGACTTTGAAGTTGAGATCACAACCACCAGCCCAAATAGACCCAAAAAAAAAACAATTCTTTCAGGATAACTATGCAGCGTGATATCTGTCTCAGTGACGTACATTTATGGAACATGCGCACTAAGATTGTTCTTTTATTTCACATTAGTCTGCATGCTCAAGCTGCGAAGATATAGAACGTTTTCGTCGTATGTACTCTTTCTGATTGATTTATTTGTGGGGATTAACGTCCCAAAACCACCATATGATGTATTTACTCTTTCTAGGTATTTATTTATTTATTGATTCAAAATACCTTACAGACCCAACAGGGCATTGTGTAAGGGGAGCATAAAAGGAATACATACATTGATTGGTACACTTTCCATACAAACAATAACATGAACTAAATGTCAATTATTATACAAGTCCTAACAAGAATAAAAATTTGATCGCGTCTGTATACGTGTTCTTTGGGTGGCCAATGAATAATGTACTAGTTTCCTCTGTGCACACGAATTCGTTTGCGCAGTGTGGTAATGTCACTGGGGCCCTTATGGTTTAATTTATAATTTTACATCGTTGTGAATACGAAACGGGGCATTCGTATGTAACACTCATGCTTAAAACACAAGGCTTCAGTGCAAGAGTGGTCAAATTGACAGGTAAACTACAAGTTACATATCTTACTTTGAGCCGTGAATATTGAATGTAATCACGCTATTTTTATTGAGATTTTTTTAACTTAGCTAGTTATTGGATGCCGCTACAGCCATTGTTCGCTGTAACTAGCTTAATTGTGCTGTACTACTACGCTCTGTGAATTTTTTTTCTCACAAATATGTTTGCGATGACGCAGATTCCAATGCTGATAAGACACAGTGGGAGCATCCAGATGCGGACTAGTTAGTATGGGTTCATTTTACCGACAGAAAAAAAAGGACGAGATAAAGGAAGAAAACGTACAGGACAGGCACTGATCATTGTCTTTTTTTTTTTTTTTGCTGGAGCGACAAATATAAATCAGACAGCACGAAAAGAAACGATAACTACGTGGGTGCACAACTGTTACAAAGTCATCAGAGCCATATAAGGGGACCGTCAAGTAAGGCAGTCGATGGTGCGCTCAGTTAAGTGCCAGCCACCCTCTTGATATGGTTATCCTCTACCACTTGTTCCCTGATCAGCGCAACGGTACAAGACTGCTATTGTGCAAGTATGGAGGACACTCACAGCCCCGCCGTGGTGGTCTAGTGGCTAAGGTACTCGGATGCTGACCCGCAGGTCGCGGGTCAAGTCTCGGGTGCAGCTGCTGCATTTTCGATGGACGCGAAAATGCTGTAGGCCCGTGTGCTCAGAGATGAGTCCACGTCAAGGAACCCCAGGTAGTTGAAATTCCCGTAGTTCGTCACTATACGAGAGAGATTAACGCTGCATAAGGAAGGAAGGAGGAACAGGAAAGAAAGGAAAGGCAGGGATGTTAACCAGTCTGAAGCGACCGGTATGCTACCCTGCCCTGGGGATAGGGATGAGAGAATTTGAAAAATACGGCATCTCTCGTAATCTTGGTGGTTTGGGGACGTTAAACCCCACATATCAATCAGTGGAGTGCAGTCACAATGGGCACGTTTTTCTAGTATAAACCACGAACGCTTGTTTTCTGTCCATGCAGGTGGCAGGCAGCGGGCCGCTGTGCGTGGCGCCGGCTGCTGCGACATGCTGAGGGGCCGGGGCCGGTGGGCGTGGCCGGCTGCACGGCCGATCCTCTGGCTCTGGCTTTGGCCCTGGCTGTGGCTAGAGCCCCCCGGCGGCTGGGCCATGAAGGCGCACGTGCCGGGGGACATCGTGCTGGGTGGACTGTTTCCAATCCACGAGAAGGGCGAGCGCACCAGGTGCGGCAAGATCAACAAGGACCGCGGTATCCAGCGGCTGGAGGCCATGCTGTTCGCCATCGACCGCATCAACGAGGACCCGTCGCTGCTCGGCGGCATCCGGCTCGGGGCCACCATCCTGGACACCTGCTCGAGCGACACGTACGCGCTCAACCAGTCGCTCGAGTTCATCCGGGCCTCGCTCAACACCGTGGACACCAACGCGTTCCAGTGCTCGGACGGAGCGCCCCCAAAGCTACGCTTCAGCAGCCGCGCCATCAGCGGCGTCGTCGGCGGCTCCTACTCGGAGGTCTCACTCCAGGTGCGTGTCTTGTCGTCAAGGGTTTGGCTCAATGCTGCTGAACGAGAGAGAAGTGAACACGCGTCCGGTTGACTACCGTTCGCTGGTGTAATGGGCAAGGGAAGTCGAAAGATGAGATGAGCGAGAGAGGAAAATGAGCAATGAATGCGTAAGCATATGCACCCGCTGCGCCTACAATGAAAGACTGAATTATCTTAACAGAGCACGGCTCGATAACGATCGGTTTGATTTCACTTTTTAGTTGCTTTTCACGTTGCTGGTTTTTTCTTCTTTTTTTTCTTTTGTGAAGCTTGTATATTAGCTTTTCCATTGTAAAGAAATCAATTGCAAGTCAGCGCCTTGTCCGTCCTTCTCTTTTTGTCCTTATCTGGGTGGTTGCGCTGTGCTTGATCATGCATCACGAACTAGTGTGTTGATGTGTTCAGTGTTTAATCCCTTTATTATCCATCACATCTTGTTCCTACCCAGGTAGCCAATCTGCTGCGCCTCTTTCGCATCCCCCAAATCAGCCCCGCTTCGACGGGCACTTCGCTAAGCGACAAGACCCGCTACGACTTCTTCGCGCGCACCGTGCCGCCGGACACGTTCCAGGCGCTCGCCATGGTGGACGTGGTGCAACGCTTCAACTGGTCCTACGTGTCCCTTGTGACGTCAGAGGGCCAGTACGGCGACTCGGGCATGACCGCCTTCACGCGGGAGGCCCGCGCGCGCAACATCTGCATCGCAGTCAACGAGAAGGTCCCGCACTCCGCCACCATGGAGACCTTTGACCAGATCTACCAGAACCTGCTGCTCAAGGCCAACGCCCGTGGCGTCGTCCTCTTCACCCGGGCCGAAGACGCGCGCGGCGTTCTGGCGGCGGCCAAGAGGGCCAACCGGAGCGAGGACTTCGTCTGGGTGGCCAGCGACGGCTGGGGAAAGCAGGAGAAACTCGTCGAAGGACTCGAGGAGGTCGCCGAAGGCGCCATCACCATCGAGCTCGAGTCGAGGTTCATACCGGAATTCGACGCGTACATGCGCAATCTGACGGTTGAGAACAACAGGCGCAACCCGTGGTTCAAGGAGTACTGGGAAGACGTGTTCCAGTGCGTCGTGCGGAACGACGACGGGGCCGGCAGGGCGGCCGCCACCGCCACCAGGAGAAGCGGCAACGGCAGCTCGCTGCCCACTTGCTCCAAGAACCTGCGGCTCGACGAGTCCGTCGGTTACCTGCAGGAGTCCAAGGTGCAATTTGTGCTGGACGCCGTGTACGCCATGGCGCACGCGCTCCACAAGGTGTGGGAGCACCTGTGCGAGCCGCGGAATGAGCTCTATTGCAGCGCCATGCGTGACGTCGACGGCGGGGTGCTGTACAAGAAATACCTGCTCAACGTTACCTTTGAAGGTGAGCGACTTGCTGCCCGTGTGATTGTGAGGGGTGGCTTATTCATATTGTCGCCGCCCTAGTTACATGGCCTCGCTAACCTGAGGGAACCGGAGCAAACTACAGTTAGAGCCAACTGCAGTTGGCACGTGTTACACGCTAAAAGTCGTCCTTAAATTGTGCTCAAATTTGGGTACACGTTAAAGAACACCATGTGGTTGAAATTTCCGGAGCCTTCCACTACTGCGTCTCTCATAATCATATGGTGGTTTTGGGACATCAAATCCCGCATATTAATCAATCAAAGTCGTCCTTAATTTGGGTCTGTGAAGCAGATAACGTAACATTCACTTTCGCGATTAAAATATCAACTTTTACCTGGTTTTTATACTTACACTGCCCGTTTAAGTGTATTTTATATAAAATAAAGCATTTCACCTTGCACCATGCAGTGCGCTAGCCCACCCATAAAGTCTTCTGACAGTGTTTGCCTTAAGTGAGGGCTAGGCTCTCAACTATGATCGAAGTCATTTTGCGGTTGGTGCGAAAGCCAAAGCAAGCCGTTTTTTTTCATGCGTTTGACATCACTAGTAACCCCGGTTTTGATGCGTGATTTGTTTTGACGGACTGTTTCGTGTTTCAACATCTCTGTTAGAAAGGCTCGTTGACTCGCTTTTAGGAATACGTTTCGGCCTCCGTTGGAGTCACGCTGCATTCGACCACCGACATGGGTCCTGGCATTTTGTTAGCATATAATAATAATAATAATAATAATAATAATTTTTACATTGTCATACATGGGCATGGCAATGTGCCTCTGTCCTATAGCCTGCACGCCGACTGCTGCTCACCGGTGAAAATGCTGTAGGCCCGTGTGCTCAGATTCGGGTGCACGTTATAGAGCGCCAGGTGGTCAAAATTTTCGAAGCCCTTCACTACGGCGTCTCTAATAATCATATGATAGTTTCGAGACGTTAAATATCACATATTATCAATATTATTACGACTGCAGATTACCACAAGAACATTCATCAAAGCCGGCTTTTGTACAACGAAGGTCCTTGCAAGCCAAATTCAGTTTCACTCTTATGATTTTAACCATCCACCAACTATATTTGAATTAGTTATTTACCTTCATTCTGTCTCAAGCTATATCACGGCATGGCAAATCTTTGAGTCTGTTTGATCGACCTCGCATAATGTCGCCTTGCTCAAAGCCTGGTCTCTGTTTGACGCCGATTCAACCTAGTTCTCGTACATGAGTGCAGTAAGATTATCTAGGCCAGCAGCTTCGTGGACCCTTCCTTCGATGGTTATTCTGAAGCGGGGGCTCCAATGCATTCCTCGCGGTCTACAATGTAAATAAAAGGTGACAACAAATGACGTGCCTACCATAAAGCGCCTCATAAGCTGGCGTGACTTCGTGGTTAGCGGAATTTAATGAGGCGTATCACTGTCAAATAATAAATAGGTTAGTGCGCCGTTGGTGAAAGTAAGCTCAGGCGAAAATATGATTATCGATCCGCTGTGCTTTTCCTCCCCGTGAAATAAGGCTACTAAATCTCGGGACATGTCGAAGGCATTTCCTTCCAGTTACCAAAACCCGCGCTCAGATACCTGACAATAATGATTTGGCGTACACGTGAATTGAAGTATTTTTGGCCTACTTGTATGTTTCATCTTCTAATAAATAGATTTAGCGAACTTCAGCGACTACGTAGGATCAGTCGGTGCCATTTTTGAAATCTAAGCAATGAGATTCTTGCAAAAACATATCAGGTAGCATACCTTACATCAATGCAAATATATTTGGTTTGTTAACAATTCCATTATTCTTATACATCGAGATATTGAACCTTATCGAGAGTGTAAGAATACCGGCCAATTGTGGATAATAATCTGACTATACCTGCTTTCATCTTTCATTTTGTTGTTGCTCTCTGAATGTACACCGATGGCTCACTTCTGCGCACAGCGATCACAGCACTCCGGGTGCAGTTCTTAGCGACAGGTAAACTATACCGCAGTTCAGCATGTAATGTACTCTATACTGATTCACTAGAACTCGGCAGGCTTAAATACGCAAACCCGCGGTAGCCTTTCTGTGAGTTCACCGTTTGAGGAACTGTTGTGTACAGTAACATTACTCGACAAGTAGCATTCACTCACGTCTGCGGAGAGGGAACAGGAACAGCATCCACATATCTTCGAAGTTCTGCATCGCACTCCGATGGCTGTTTAGTGGACGTTACGCAGCATTTCCTCACGTGATTCAGCAAGTACTTCTCTTCGCAGTTGAGTAGGCTTCCGGAGAGCGTTCTGAACGAGAGCAGTTTGTACAGATAGTATTCCCACTACTCTGAATCCTGTGAATGGAAGCGCACCACACTGTTCCTGTGCTTCTGTGATAGTCTTGATTACCAGATTTTTTATTCAAACGTGCGGCGCGAGAATAGACATGCTCAGACGGCGTCATCAGCGACCAAGTCTGTTTGTCTAAATCCAACTTTGCAGGAGCATCTACCACTGGAACATTTTTTTTTTTATTTTAATATTGCGTCAATTCACTCGGGCGCTCCGTTCGCCGGCAAGAGTGATGGCTTTCAACGAAAGTGTGTGGCTCGATTAAATGCCATTAAAATTCGGCACTGCCGGGTCAGGTATAAGCGGAAGTAAATCCGTCAACTGCCAACTTTCAACACGCAACGCTAAACAGAAGCGGCTTGGTTATAAAGTGATGGAGTACGTGCCGAGAACCCGCCGAATGGAAATGATGAATTATTTTAGAGCGACTGAGAATTCTCCGAAAGCGCGGTTCCAAATTTGACGAAAAGCGTATGAAACCATAAAAAATGGGGGGAAAAGTATAGAAGATTATACCGAAATGTCCGCCCGCGAGAGAAAAGTGATCGCACTTCGTTCGAGGAAGAAGAAATAACGATGACGTGCGAATTTTTCGGCGTCACGGGGCCTCCCGACAAGCTTTCAGCGGCGCCACTAGTTTGCAAGTTCGTATACATCGCTTTCGTTCGCGTAGGCGCGCGCCTCCGCGCAAGCGCACTGTTTCAGGATCCGAGCAGTTGGTATATACCCGATTCGGGACTGCATCCGCCGGGACGTTTCTCTCCAGTACGCCGTTTTCTGTCGTATTTTGTTTCTTTCTGTTCCCCCCTTCGTCCCGTAATCCATTATGCATGCAAATTAAATATTTCTCACTCGCGAAACTGAGAAGCAAGAAATCGGTGAAGGCACGCGCCGTTCGTCGCGCTTCACTCGCCGAGAATATGGGGAAGAGCACGGATTCACTCGCCGAGAATGTGGGGAAGAGCACGGATTCACTCGCCGAGAATGTGGGGAAGAGCACGGATTCACTCGCCGAGAATGTGGGGAAGAGCACGGATTCACTCGCCGAGAATATGGGGAAGAGCGTGGATTGCGAGCGTGTCGGTCCCGTTGCGTATGCGAACGCCGTCGTCGGCTTGCTGCTCTGGCGCTTCTGTTGATCACATCTCTCCGCGGTAAGAGGGCCCGAGAGGCGGCGACGGTGGCATCGCGTTTCAACGGCCGGAGATTCATTACGGGAAGCTCGAAAAATGACAGAAATGAAAGGGGGAACAATGAGCGAAACTCGGGAGGACGATATAAGATCGCCGATGGAATGAAACGTTCCCGAGCGACACGCGAGAAGAATGCGGAGAAGGAAGAAGGAGGGGGTTGACGCCGAATTCCTTTTATCGTTCCCGCCAGCAATCGTCACGTGGGTGTGTTCGTTCCGCGCCGAAGGATTAAAGAATGAGATCGTCCCCGCTGCCTCATTCTTCATTCCAGGGCGCTTAGCACGCCATTATATGCCATGAGTGACGAAGAAGGCACCGTGACGACCCGTATTCCGCTGCGCCTTCTGTCGTGCAGTTTGTTGTTGTTGTTGTTGTTGTTGTTGTTGTTGTTGTTGTTGTTGTTGTTGTTGTTGTTGTTGTTGTTGTTGTTGTTGTTGTTGTTGTTGTTGTAATGTCTATTACGAAAGAAATAGGAAAATAATTTGCCATGCCCCTCAGATTCGGGAGACAGCGGCCACAGTGAAACGAGACGACAATGACGAGTGATGACAGGACCGTGCATGCGAGCGGACGGAAGCGCTGTTTGTCCGAATTCTGCAGCAACAACGCCTCGGGACGCAATGCCAGAGTTAGACTGCGCCTTTTGGGCGTCGACGTGACGATAGACGCAACGCGGACACGTTAACGCGTGTACGTGTGCGTGCAGCGCCTCGTCTAACGTACAGAAAAGGCGCTGACACGTCTGGACGTGTAGCAACGTCATCGATCAGCGACGCCCGAATGAGTTCTCGCTTCTCTGGAAAGTTGCAGCGTCCCCGAACGCGGCTGAAGTGAAAAAGCGATGTCTGAAAAGTTGTGTGCGAGCGAGTCCGCGAAAACTCAGTGGAAACTGCGAAGTTTCCTGCCTATAGCGCTTTCTGCAGCCAGCGCGAGGAAAACTCTTACTTTTTTCTTACCTTTCGGCCTTCTGGTAGGGCCGACATGACAGATAAAAACTGATTATGCCTAGCACGCGAAGTTTAATTTTGCGATTTTTTTGTCTCTTAAATAGCGCTTATGTGTAAGATGATGAAATGAAAGTTCTATCCGAATATCCTCCGTTTACAAACTCGCCTCACTACGGTGATTGGTTCGTGTGCGTAAATGAGGATAGAACGGGCCGTCTGCACAGAAATCTGTTTTGTAATGCTTGTTAATCGATTGCGGCAACACTTCTTGGCTTTGACGTCTTGTAACCGTTATCGCATCACAGAAGTATCGAATGTTACGTATTCGTTCCTGTAGCCCATAAAGTCCCCGGACCTGTTCAATTGATGTTGAGGACACTGTCTTCTACAGATTCTTCGTTTTCTCTGAGTTTCATTTCCCGCTGCGCAAATGTTCATAATGTATGCTGTGCTAGAAGGAAGATAGAAAATACAATGGAAGAGGGCAGGGAGTTCAGCCAGAAACATGTGCCATAGGCTACCCAACGATGGATCACTGGTGAAGGGGAATAGACATGTGAGTATTAGAGGAGCAAGGGATTAAAGTTAGTTAGCAATGAATCCGCTGATGCGTACTACAAGAACCAAAGTTTCATTACAATAGCTAAAGGCTTCCATAGAGGTTCTTCGCCTTCTAAACCAAAATGTTGTCATGGCCTTCCTCTCCAGCGAGATGTACCTTACGCTGACTAGCCAACTGTAACTTCCGCTGACGATGCAACGAGCCGCAGAAAGGATAATAATCGGTGTAACTTTGAATGGGGCCCGGAAACAAGTTTTGAGCATGGTAAAAAAAAAAAAACCGCTGCCGATCGGTTCTCAAAACTTCCAAGAACATGCAAGCCATACATTAATTAGAACGCAGCACGTGACCTTAGATACAGATGCAATTCTCAAAGTCAAATAGAATTACTTGTCACATTTCTACAAATCATGTCACATAGCCAAATTACCGCATCCATATACCCATATTCACGGCTATTGGCTGATTTGAGCCTCGTCAGTTGCATAGTTTCCACGTTCGCCGCGGACGGCCACTACGTGCCCACGATCGCATGCAGTGACACTGAACGTAAGCCGCGCGTTCGAAGAAAAATAAGAGGGAAGGAGGAGTTCTCGGGGTCATAATTCGTGCGTGGCATAACGTCTTCTCTCCGAGTAATCGCTCCCTGCTTAGCTTCCAGCACGTTCGGCGGGACGAGAGAAGAGAGAAAGCAATTGCAGCGTGCGACAAATCTTTGAACTCGATCCGCTCGTACTTAACGGATTATAAAAATTTTGCGGCAGTCCATTCGTGAGGCAGTGAACTTATTTAACGAAGCCACTCAGTGGTCACTTGAAAATGCGTTGCAGGGCTCTTTTGAGGAACAAGAAGAGAGCAGTGCTGGTCAGAGAACAAACGAATGGTATGGACTGCTTAGCCGAAGTGAAGATGAGGAAAGGGGCACGCGCAGGGCAGGCAGCGCGTAGACAAGGTAAACACTGGTCAGTAAGGGTAACTGATTGGTTTCCAAAAGAAGGCAAATGCGTGAGAGGGAAACAGGAACTGGTGAGGTTTGCAAGGACACCATGGCTGACGTATCAAGCACAGAACTATGATGATTGGGGAACATGAAAGATGCATTTGCTTTGCAGTGGGTGTAGTCAGGCTAATGATTATGATTATGACGAAGATGATGATGAATAAGTGCCCCTGCGGATACCTCGCGTTAAGTTGCGCCAGGACTCTAAGGAACACCTAACCAAGCGAATTTGCCTCACCTCTCACAGACATGGCCGGCAGCATCGTCCGCTTCGACCCGAAGGGCGACGGCCTGGCGCCGTACCGCATCTACAACTACCAGCGGCAGCAGCCGAACACGTCTCGCTACGAGTACCGCGCCGTGGGCCGCTGGCTGGACGAGTTGCAGCTCAACGTGGACGAGGTCCGCTGGGCGCACAACAGCCGCCGTGTGCCGGTGTCCATCTGCAGCGCCCAGTGCGGGGTGGGCGAAATCAAGATCGTGCAGGCCGGGGACACCTGCTGCTGGATCTGCAACCGCTGCGAGCCGTGGCAGTACGTGCTGGACGAGTACACGTGCGCCGACTGCGGCGACGGCCGCTGGCCGTACGCGCACAAGCTCAGCTGCTACAACCTGACGCTGCAGTACATGCGCTTCGACTCCATCTTCGCCGTGGTGCCGGTGGTGATCGCGTGCCTGGGCATCGTGCTCACGCTCGCCACCATGGCCGTGTTCGTCGCCAACAACGAGACGCCCATCGTGAAGGCCTCGGGTCGCGAGCTCAGCTATTTGCTCCTGTCGGGCATCCTCACCTGCTACCTCATGACGTTCGTACTGCTGCTCAAGCCGGCGCCTGCGTCGTGCGCGTCTCAGCGCTTCGGCGTCGGCCTCGGCTTCTCGATCATCTACAGCGCGCTGCTCACCAAGACGAATCGCATCTCGCGCATCTTCGAGAGCGCCCGCCGGTCAGCGCGGAAGCCGTCCTTCATCAGTCCAAAGTCGCAGGTCAGTGACACTCGCCGAGAGCCCGGCGTTAAGAGGCTCTGGGTGTCCTACTTGGGAATCGTCAATTCGCCCTTTCTCCTCACCCCATTTTCATGAAAAGAAAGAAATTTTTTTAACGTCCCTCCCTACAATTTATACCGAGAGAATTATGGCGATGTAACTCAAAAATAGAACACCAAGATTGGTCTTTAAACATAGTGTCAAGTCTCGGTAAGCTCAATGTTTGAAACGTCATGTCGCAGATCTTAAGGCAAGCAAAATAATAGGGGAGGAGACTAACAATAGCGACCGCTTTGCAAGTGCAGTGAAACAGCTTGTGTCAAGGAGCAGCTTTAGCACCATTATGTTGAAACTATATGAGGCGGGTTTTCCGATCATTTGTTAGGAAATTGCGGCGCAGTCTTGGACGCGCATTGAAGTTACAGTAATTCCTTCTATCTCTTATCACGCATTCTATGGCCACACGCCAGAGGTGCACGCGTTTACCCGCTTTAGCTCCAAACAATTCCAACCTTACAAGCACTCGGGCAAGGTCGCTGGCACAGCAGTCCCCGTCTATATGACGACAATGACGCAGGTGGTGATCTCGCTCATGCTGATCTCGGTGCAAGTGGTTGCGAGCGTCGTGTGGTTCGTGGTCGAGCCGCCCAGTGTGCGCCGAGAGCACCCGGACGGCAAGCGCGACCAGGTGATCCTCAAGTGCCGCATCAAGGACTCCAGTTTCCTCGTGTCCCTGGTCTACAACATGATGCTCATCTGCGTGTGCACCGTATACGCCATCAAGACGCGCAAGATACCCGAGAACTTCAACGAGTCCAAGTTCATCGGCTTCACCATGTACACCACCTGCATCATCTGGCTCGCGTTCGTGCCCATCTACTTCGGCACCGGAAACTCGTTCCAGGTGAGGAGCGGCCGGTGCATCGTTAAGGAGAGAGCCTTGCGTGTCTCATGAGACGCTAGCCCTGCAGGAACGCGGCGCGTGGTACGAAAGCCCACGTGACCTTTTTAAATGTAGGATAAGCATCTCCGTTCAAGTCTCGGGAACGAACCCGACTATTCTGCGTGACAGTAAAGTACTTCGGCACAGGGCCATGCCATCTGGAAATAGACCCTGCACTATCGTCGTTACAGGCAAACAGTCGCATCAGCAGGTGTACTACTGCGTAACAAAAGCTTATAATCGCACGAGGCGTGTGAATTAAGTGCCGAGTAGATAATCGAAAGCTCCAAAGTCATAAAAAAGGGCAGAGCTAGGATTTATCATTTTCAGCAGCAGAGAAACAGCATGAGCAAAGTGAGCATATCGTGGGATACTACATTGAAATCTGTGGCTGTGGGGCTGCATATAGAACTTAAGTGCGAGAATATTCAAAATAACGCAATAGTTGTTTTCGAGTACCAGACTTTCGGATCCCACGCTCACAGCGTTTCTCAAAAGTTTCGATCTAAATGTACATCAAACTGAAGCTGACGTAAGCCCACGTGCTGCTTACAATGCAGAAATGCTTCTTGCATCCATGTATGCAACGGAAAAAAATGTTCAATCAGTATTTATCAGTCCTAAGGTGTCTTAATATATGCTTTCTGCTATGGCTGTGCGACTTGTGATTTAATGCAGTCTACACTCTGCGAAAAAACATTTACAGTTCAGACGCCTTTCCTTAGAAGACTTCTACTTTCAACTGGGAGAATCGAAACAATCTCTCAATGGTTGCAGCTCCGCCATGGTGGTCTAGTGGATAAGGTACTCGGCTGCTGACCCGCAGGTCGCGAAATTGCCGCATCCCGGCTGCGGCGGCTGCATTTTTGAAGGAGGCGAAAATGCTGTAGGCCCATGTGCTCAGATTTGGTTGCAAGTTAAAGAACCCCAAATGGTTGGAATTTCCGCAGCCCTCTACTACGGTGTCTCTCATAATCTTGTAATGGTTTTAGGACGTTCAATCCTACGTCTCAATCAATCTCAATGGTTGCGGTGGCTCAGACAGTTATCAGGCATGATGAAGCACTGTAATGTGATACGAGTATGAACACAGTGAACTGAGAAACGAAGCATCTGAAAAGGGCAGTATATCGGTTATCGAATGACAGCAGTGACACCTAATTATAAAAAAAAAAAAATCGGACAAGCTTCACAAGAGAAGCAGGGCCAGATATTTCTTTTTGTAGCAGTTCTAATTTCTGGTTATACTCCTACTTCTTTGTACTCAACACAGAAGGGGAATGAGACAAGTGTGCAATCTCGAAACCACGCGGAGTGTTTTAAATATTTTTGGTGTTTTTACTCAGTCTGTAGGAAGCACAATGTTTTATATTTTTTATTTTTGCTAACGAGCGCATGCGCTCATCGAGTAGTGTCTTGTGAAATTCCCACATTCAGATCACGTTTGCCGGCGTACGCATCATCTCATAACCTATTGGGAAGCACGACCTTTATTGCCGCATACATACGAGTGTCTCAAATGCAACGGATATATTTGTACAACGCAAGACAAGGAGTAGTTACGGCGTAACTGCGGAAGAAAGAGACATAGACCGGAGAGAGTGCGGGAGCCCGACGTACGAGAAATGTAACTTGATAAGACAGATGCTTGGGCTAGTTGGTGATTTCTGCGCCTGTCTCTTTCTTCCGTAGTTACGCCGTAACTGCTCGTTTTCTTGCGCTGTGCAGCAAATATGTTGATTCCAAATCACTAACTAGCCCAAGCATCTGTTTTAAAAGGCAAAACAAAAATTTATGTAGTCTTTATTATTTTCTTTATTTGCGGTCATCTTTGTTTGTTTGTTTGTTTGTTTGTTTGTTTGTTTGTTTGTTTGCTTGTTTGTTTGTTTGCGACAATACTACATCGAGCCTGTGCATACAGGTAGTGATGAAACTGCGATTTATGTCGACCGCCACTGAACTCCAGTAAAGCCGGTGGGTGGTGTTACGACGTGCAGATATGAAAGTTCAAATCGAATTCACTGCACCATTTATCATATCCGCTGCTAAAACTGAAGTTACAACACCTCAACCAGGTTTCTCTTCATTTCCTATCCCACAATGCAAGATTTTTTAACGTTTTTTTTTACTTTCCGTCTAATAATAACAAAAAGTACGTTATGTTTTTTTTTTCCTTAGGCTTCAAAAATATCATAACAAGACATTGCAACATGCTTAGTTAGCTATTTCATGAAAGCCATTCTATATGAAATGTTCGCTGTGATGACGTCGCGAGTCTCAGCGCTCCTATATCTTTTGCAAATTTTCGTCCTTTATGATTTGAGAAAGTGCGGCCAGTAAAGAGAAGTTCGCTGTAACGCGACGCAGAGGTGCCTCCGTAACATTTCGTTATTACGCTACAGCGAGCAAAAACATAGTGCAAAGTATACGCCGTTTGTAAACCATCAAGGAAAAAAAAAAAACAAGAAAGAAGGTGGCGTATGTTGGAAACAATCCTTTTACCCTCCACACTCAGCCTGAATTTTTTTCTTTTTCCTTGTGAAAGAGGTTTGTTTGCTGTCAAAGAATTCCGCCGGAATTCGTGGCGGCGCGGTATACGAGCGTGCGCAAAGGGGTAAATTATAGCGATTGCATCGGGCATTGCACAACCTATCCGACGCAGAAAAAGACTCCCATTCGCTCGAATGCCACTGAAGTGTACGCTGTCATTAAAGGCGCGCTAAGTTTGCGCTCATCAGCGGTTAATTTCAGGCTGGCTCCGCGCGTATTCGTAATGATCTCCGCGCAGCCCGTGCAGGCAGAGGTCGTGAGTTATTGCCAGCTTTTTCTTTCGTGCGCTTGTTGCTAGAGTTATGCCTGTTTATGTCGTATTTTTTTTTTTTTGCTTACGTTTACCTACGGCTGTCTTTTCTTCCTCTTGCTGCGTCGCTGCACGTCTAGCGTAAGCGGAATGGCTCGACGCAATTATTCGGGAAAGAATGCCGATTTGCTTAACGATACCTCACCTGCACGCTGCAAGGTGGTACTTTATTGCTTCGTGCAGATTCCTCTCTTTGTGGGGAGGCTGACTGAAGTTTACGCGCGCAGAAACGACTGGGGAGGGCCCACGAGTCCAACAGCGATGGTTCGGCCCTAATTGCAACCGTTTGCCGAGTCCAATTTTTATTGTTTCTCTTTGTAGCGTATATATAAGAGCGGCGAATGTTCGCGAGAGACGTACAACGCGTCCGAACTGTAATTATTCGAGTACGCCTTCTGAAGAGCAACGTACTTTTGTACTCTTAGCTTACAGATATAGCTAAAAACAAACGCCAGTTTTCGCAATCACGTTTTTTTTTTGTTTTTTTCTGCTTGCCGATATGAAAGCAGCTAAATTTCGCTCGTCATTTCTGTATGAATGATCCGAGCCTGGTTCACCTTGAGCACGTGACGGAAGTGTAGTAATATCACGCATGAAGCGTCTTTCGAGCTTTATACTTGGCCCTGTTTAGATCACATGGCTGAACTGATGAATTTTCAGAAGTTCAGAAGACGGAATCTCGAAGACATGAAAAATTTTTGATCGCTGAATTGAATGGTCCGAAAATTCTTGGGAGATTGAAATTCGTCACCATATCTTTAATGTATTATAACGATAAAACCATCTAATGTGCGTCTTTCGGCCGCTGTTACGTGTGACGTCTTCAACGCGTCACCATTCGCACGCGTTTCTTGTTCCCATTGTGCATGTATCTTAGTGTGTGGCCCTCACGTTATGAAAATTATATCTACAAATTATTTCTCCGTTAGGCCTATAACACGGCTCCTATATGCGATGGAGCTCCATTCTGACTGTCTCTGTCGATCGCCATTGCTTCGATTTTATTTCCTACGCAAAGAAACCATTCGCGACCGAGAAATCCAAGCACGTTTGGGTTCGACGGCAGTTAAAAATGACCGGTTGATATTTATACTCGACGTATTTTTTCTCCAAAAGCCGCCTTTAAGAAAACATGGGTCCTTGAAATGTATGTATGTGTTCTCTGAAGAGTAGCGAAATACGGGTCCTCCATGCAATGTTTCGAATGTGATAGAACCCGAGAAAAGGTTCGTATTCTGAATAGCGGAGTACGTTTTGAAACATTGCACGAAAAAATTCTGGTGTAGTTCTGACGAATGCACTAGATGTTTAAATCCCTGTTTCTACTCAGTCTTCGCTAACTATACGAAAGGTAAAAAAATATATAGACACTTCAATTTTGTTAGAGTAGTTCGACCAATCAAAAAGGGCTAACGAGGGAGAACTTTTTCTTTTAGTTTTCGCTTTAGTTTAGAGGGAAAGTGATGGCTGCACTCGTGTGTGCAGGAAGAAAGAAAGCTACAGAAGAGAAGCTTGATATCACAGTTGTCGGAAACTCCTGTGCCCAAACACCTGCACCGTAGGAAGCCGTTCGCTTATACTCTTCAAACACCGGGCAAAATAGAGAAGAAAAGAAGACGAAACACTGCTCGCTGTGTTTGCGTAACAAACTTGGCCCCGGCGTTGGAAAAACAAACTTTCTTTATTCGGGCTAGAAAAGAACTCTCGTTCAACTGTCATCTCTCTTTTACTTTCACCCTCATTGTTTTTTTTTTCTTTCCTATTGGCAAACTTCAGTGAACATTCCGGAAAAGAGTTGAAACCACAGTTTGCGCCCTCGGTCGTCTCACACCGCTTGTTTGGGTAGGACATTATCTTTTAAATTTGTAGCCCCGTTTCTTCTTTTTTTTTAATGAAGCGATGTAGCTGCTCTTTTGGCTAGCTCAGCCAAAAGAAAGAGAAACGAGCCATTCTCCAGATGCACTAGCGAATAACACAGCGTAGCAGATTACCGCTGATGATGGCTTTGAATGGGCGACGTGAAGGTGTTTCCATGGCGTGCTTTCACCTCCTAAGCGGCGAAGATTCACGGAGAGTGCGAGCTTTGTCGAAGCTTACGTGCAATCTTCGTCCTTCGCGTGGCGTTTCTTGCCCAGCTGAAACAAACAACAACGTAATTATGTTCCTAATAGGAAGATGCGAACCTGACGCTTAGCAATGCGGGATGAGGAGCGCAAAGAGAACTTCTGAACAGGGTTTGTAAGACTGAATATGTTAAGACCTAGAGTTTCATGCCTGACAGTGTATCATCGGTGTGAAACAGTGGCTTCGGTAAGCGCTGAATCAGTGAAAATGTGTTAGCGAAAGAGACCGTAAGAGAAAATTAGACCACTTCCAACTAAAGAGAACCACGAGGAGCATGCGAAACAGTGCATGGGTCGACTTGAAGTTTCGCCCATCACGAGCACCTTGCCCGAACACGTCCTTGCAAATGGAGCACACCATGAAGTCGCTGTACTTTCTGCCGCCGTTACTCGTCTCGGACTCTGGTTTAAGCACGCCACGCGGGAGCACGTGCGTCTGCGAAATCTCGCTCCCCGAATCCATCACGTGACTGCTCAGAGAGTGCAAGGGGGAAGAGGCCACAACCACTTACGCAAGCCCAAACGCGCTAGCGCATGCCAGCACGTTCTCACAAGGACACAACGTCTTGGTTGATTGCGCGTCTGCAGGATCTCGTTCCCCGAAGCCATCACGTGATCGCTGAGAGAGTGTAAGGGGGAGAGGCTACAACTTCTTACCCAGCTCCTTACACAGGCGGGAACGCGATAGCGTGTGATCGTGATCCGGCAGCGCTTGGGCCAGCTGTTGCGCATGCGCAGTAACGGTGGTCACGCCGCACACCGGATTGAACACCGCCATAAGCTGCTTCGCACCGAAAAGATATAAAGTAGGAAGAGGATAGCGGGAGACGGAGATGCGAGAAACAAATTCGGAGATTGACTTTAATCACATTGAGATTGACAGTAAACAAACCAAGATTGCGTGGAAAGGAGGCAACGCTTTTGCAAATAACCCTTTTGCACACGTGAACCTGAGATATATATGGGGCGCGAGACGGAACTCGGTGGATGCGGCGTCTGATGAAATAAAAAAAACTGCTTCCTCGAGCCGAACGACAATAAAGAAGAAGGCATGCGAAACGTGACGGTGCACATGTGTTGTTTGCAGGGAAGAACGAGGCATAGGGACGATACAGCGACATATTAAAGGAAAGAAGATAAAAAAAATGACGAGCGATGACGCTTACTGTGCACCATTTCTGCTTCTCCTGTGGTTCTGAATGCGTGAATACACCGCGAACAAAGAAAACACTGCGTGCTTCTCCGCTCCTTAGCCACTAGGAACGAAGTATTGGATCTCGTTTATCAGGGAGTTGCAATATTTGCGAACACTGTCGACGCTGGCCATGTGAGACGTCCTGCTAAGTATACACTAAGCGCGCCACGCATGTTTGGCTCCGCTTCTTCTCCTGCCCTCTCTATTACCTCCCCTCTCTTTCCTCACAGCTTCTTTGCCTTTTAATCGGCTACGCGACGCCTCGTAACTCTCTTAAATCGTGCTGGGTCTTCGCTTGAGATGCGCAAAATTTAAGCCTGCAACGTATAAAAGGGCGTGTTCTGTTACGCTCTCTTCCCTACTCGCATTTTTTTTTTTTTTAGAACGAGGCTGGATTGTTGCGGGGAAGACAGTCATAAACAAACCGAAAGAAAATAATGACTTTAAACCGGAAGGCGTTGTCCCATGATTTCATCCTTATTACCCAAGAAAATTAATGGGCACTTACACAACTACAGTCGTCACCTTCCTTTTTTTTCCTCTCTTTTGTTTATGTTTAAAAGTGGATGATGCATGGATGTTTGTCGCAAAGCATATGACAATTGGAGGAGGAGAAGATGGGGGTGGGTGGAAAGGCTGTTATCTTCTCTTCAGGACAAATGTTTATCATGCAACATCACCGTTCTTTTTTTTTCTCTATTTGGCGATTGTTGGTGTTCGGTTTAGCGATAGTGATGCGTGTATGCAGGGAATACTAGGATTACTTGTAAATGGTACCACGGCTCAATGCATAAATTGGCGTTATAAATGACCTTCGGGGGTAAGCAACGCACGTCCCTTATAAAGTGCAAAACCAGTTCCGCGGAATCGCGCAAGGTGAATGAAGGGTTAAGAAAGGAAAAAAAAGTCTCAGGCACACGTTTGTGGTACGGTGCCACAAGGAAATCTATACTGGCTATACAGGAATAAGGCTGCGTAGTTGCCGAAAAATTCTTCCAGGTCTGGGGGTTCAACCCGGCACCAGCACCTTTCTGAGGTGCATGGTCACTCTATACCGAAGAAACCAGTAGATGGTCCAGGTACTCCAAGGTTGCTCACGGAGTCACTCCTTGCTCTACTTGTCAAGAAGAGGTCTTTCTATACTCCTTTCTGTAACGCTGCGCTGGCTACAACCACCCCGATTCTCCATCTCTCCAACGCCTTTCTTACTGCGTAAATGTACGCACATTCACCCACAGCGGCTCAGCTGTCGAACTGTGCAGCCTGAGATCGATACTCATTGGCGGATGCCCCATTTTCATGGTGTGGAAATGGAAAAGCGCTGGTGTACTTAGATCAGTGAAGGAAAATAGGAGAAAAAGAATGGTAGGGAGGTTAACCAGTCTATGGGCAGCCGGCTTGCTACCCTGCGCATGTGAGGGGGATGCGGTAGATGAAAGATGAGAGAGGGTAGAGAGATAAACACAGCACATTAAGCAGCAGATGCGCGTACATTGATCAAGCTGTGCATTGAACTGCCACTGGTGGTGGGCATTGGTCCAGACTACCCCACTACGTCGGTCCTCTTAATTAGATCATCTTTTTCGACGCGTAAAAAACTAGAAATTATTTATTTTAACTTTCTTTCCCACCCCACTTGCGGACGATTGCGAACTTGCAGAGTGACCAGTGTACGATTACGATGCCCAAAGCTCGCCGGGTTCCTGGCTCTGTCTCTATAGCTAAAATAGCGAACGAGAAACTGCGCGTCATAGGCGATCGCTTTCAAACAGTGTAATTAAATTATCTTGAAAGCTCTTCATTGTATACGCAGAAGCTACTTCCCCGTCTTCGTAAAATTGGAGACTCGAGTTACCGATAGAGCTCGGGGGAAAACATGCGGTGAAGTTTCACCCGGACAAAACGTCTATGCTCGCGTGTATATAATACCGCGATAACATGTGCAGCTGGACCGCGGCAGCAAACAATGCCTTTCTCGCAACACAACCGCGGCTTTAAGCAAGCGTGAGGCTCCAAAGACTCGGCAACTTTGGTTGAAAGCCAGCGTGTTCCCGTTTGAACGCGATTAGTGCCGCGGGCTCAGTTCAGTGGCGAAAAATTCAATTACCCTTCTGATACGTACGGCAGCGTTGTTACTCGGTTAGCACACAAGACCGTGAGCTCTTCCCTCCTAAAGCATTTGTATGGTTCGCATTGTAATCACCGAACATAGTCGGAACAGGCGTTTCTGTGAAGAAAAGCTCGGAGTGAGTTCGAGAAGCTAACTTCTTGCTTACAGGTCCAAGTGATACAAGGAAACAGGGTTCTTTAAGACTCAAAACATTTTAGTCAGCGTCACACTACACCTCCACCAATAGCATTTCCTGAAAGGCTCTTTGTTCTCGTCTCAGGCTATATTTGATTACTTTTTGGGGGGGTCTCAAGAACTTGTAGGGCACAAAAGGACGACGTTAAGCGGCGCGACTTCGACAAGTTGCGCTCAACGAAAACGTACCTTCAAAACGCGCAGAAAGTGCGTCGGGCGAACTTCCTCAATAGCTGAGGTGACGAATTTTATTTACATTCCGGCTCCCATCTACATGGAATGCTAATTTTCGTTTCGGCGCTCTTCTAAAGTCAGCTCGTGAAAAGAAAGTGCAACAATGATTGGTTGTTATTCCAGTTTTCGCGCACAAGTTTAACCAGCAATAATGCTTCATTTTGGTTTCCTCCATCTACTTCTGGTTTTTTGTTGTTGTTTTTTCTTTCGGCAAACTTTCGTTGCTCACAGACTGTTGAGTGCTTGAGCGCTCTCTTTCTTTCTCGTCTCTCCATTTTTTTTTTTTTGCTAGGCTTACGTCGAGGAATAAGTACAAGTGCAACACTTTACCTATTTCGTATCCTTGTCATACGAAAAATCTGAAACGTCTGACAGAGAACGGAAAGAAAACAAGAGAAACGAACACTTCCTCACACTCGGGGCGAAAAAAATTGTTTGAGTGATCTGCATACACCGCCCGAGGAAGCGACACTCTTGCGATGCAAATGCGGTGCCGTGTTCCTATATGCTCTAACTGTGTCATCCACGCCGACCTATATGCGTCACCCACCTCCTTACTTTTCCTAGTCGCGTTTTTTTTTTTCTCTGTTTCCTTCTTTCCGAACTCTTCAACGCAACCGCTCCTCCATTTTTTGCACTCTTAGCACTCGTCGCCGTGCCTTCCCGGCCTTCCAAGCGCCGCGGCAATTCGGAAATAATGACGTAATCCATTTTTGACGAGTACCTGACGTCAGGCTGCTGCACTTTCACCTTCTGGCCACCGCATCGACCATCGTTCGCGTTTACCAGTGTTCGCGCCTGTGAGAGCGTCTCCGTGTAACGCCGGGTCTTGTTAAGCGTGCCTTCTTCAGTCATCGTTTATTCCCTGCGTCGTCACCTGCTATGTGCTTATGGCGATGCATTACGCTAACCCGGTTTACTTTTCTTTTCCCTGCTTCAGTCTGGGCGGCTTTACCGCACGGCGCGTATGCATAGTGAGTGCAGGCACGCCCCGAAGCGCTCCTTTCAGTGAACGCGGAAACCCCAAAACATGACGAGGAGCATAATCTGTGAGCTTTTCAGCAGTTTCTTGTCATTTTCGTTGTCTGCAGGGTCTCAAGCTTATAACGCGTTTTGAATATCACCCAAGCCGGTGCTTTTTGTTGGGCGATACGGAACGTGGCATTGTGTTTTATACTGATGTTTGAGTATCTAAAGTATGGCGCATGCCGCAATGACGTCGACTGATAATATAAAAATATGTAAACCAAATTTTAACTGGAAAACTCTGGAAAGCAAAAAGAAAACGTATGAGAAATTGCAAAAACAAAGTGAGGCAACTATTATTAAAAAAAGTTTAATTTCGGCAAACGCCGAAGCAATGAATACGATAGTAACGCATCAAGCTGTTATACGATTTACATCGCATAACAGGCTGGAAGACTGCGTCACCAGAGGCTGGGAGACTGTGTCACAGTAATGTAGTAACCACAGTATCTATAAACAGGTGTTGCGAATGGTTGACTGCATGACGTCCGACAAGAGGCGAAGTCCATGTTCGGCATCGAGAAACGTCACAAGCCACTGGTTTTCACGTCGAAGTAAACTAACGTTGAATTCTCCAGTGGCTATCACTGGTACATCCTGTAGGCACACCACACGGAAGTTGTGCACCAAGAAGCTGGTGACGTCACTCCGCAAGATTCCTGGTGAGCTGTACATTGTTGGGACGACGAAGCCGTGCGATGTTTTAACAGCGCAAGCCTGCCCCACAACTCATCTGGGGCAGCGACTTGAGTCTGTCCGTCTAAATTAATAATGGCGCTGCGCATTTCGGTGAGAAACGAATGGGAAAGGAAAGTCGCGACGTTTCTATACCGCTTTTCAAGCACACTTCGCCTTTATACTTGGCAGCATTACAGCATTGCAAGATGAAAAATTTCGTCCAGTTTTCCGGACCGTCACAAACCTAACCCAACGTCCAACCATGTACTTCCAGACTCAGAAGCTCCTCTCAGCAATCTTCTGCGTGTGCATCGTTGGCCTGGAAACGGCACAAGCAACGTCAAAGCTCCAGCGATTACCTATTGCTTTTCGATCATACGCCCGTCCTACGACACAACCCTGGTCCCCACTCTATAGCAATCATCAATGTATATAGCGAAACGATGCCCGCCTTCACGATGATAGGTTGTCCGCTGCGTAAGTCCTCCCGATAAATGGTGCAGGAGTAGGAATCATTCGGTGAAGTAAGCGAGGGACCGAAGCCAGCGGGCGGACCCCGCCGACCACCTTCATTAAACGGTCGCCGCTGTCCTGTGAGTGCGCCAGTATAGCGCGTCGTCGTGCCTTCGAAGTATATCCAGGGGCGGCCGTTGGCCAGACTCTTCTCTGCAGGAATAGAAGCGTCGTCCCGACTTTTAGTCAGGCTCTCGATCATCGAGAAAAATACTACTCCACGTAGCCGCCCATGTATGGTTTTTTTTTTTTTTTCGGCCGGAGCAGCGGCGCTTTTGCGTCGCTATTTGTGAAACTCTTCTAGGGAAGCGAAGTGCGTTGCGTCTTCGCTGGCGCGCGCACTGGTTATTTATGATGAGATTAGTTCAGAGGAAAGGACCGAGGAGAGGGGAAATCAAGGCTGGGCATATGTTGGGGCATCCGAAACGGCGCGCTGTGTACTCATTTTTTGAGACCAGTAGAATAAGCGTTGGCTCCTTTCAGGGTGAGCTCCCGTTGTTAAATGGCTGAAATCTGGTGCGACTCTGCTGCAGTCAGAGTCTAACTGCGCTCTCCGTCTTTCTGCTCAGAAATGGAGCGCGCGAGAAATTGAAAACGGGGTCTATGTTCAAGTGTCATTCTTTACAGGGGGAATTATAGAAGTGGTTCCGGCCTACCGTATTCCGTAATGAGTTTGCTTGGTAGGTTAGTGTGATAGAGTAAATTACTTGCCTCAAATAGTGCGTCCTGTCATTCATTTTTGTCATAGGCCCCAGCTATTTTGTGTAAATTAGGATTTATTGCACTTTATATAAACGACCATGACACCGCCATTTGCAAGGCGTGCGAGTCGTGATTAATGAACATGTACCGACCTCATGCCTTTTTACACTTATAGTTTACATATAGTTAATAGTTTACACTTAAGATAGTAATACATACACACCATTTTTGAAGCGTTCGACAACTCGCTCACAGTGAAACTCAATGCTGGCGGTTTTGATTGATTGATGTGTGCTGTTTAACGTCCCAAAACCATCGTGTGATTATAAGAGACGCCGTAGTGGAGGGCTCCGGAAATTCTGACCACCTGAGGGTTCTTTAACGTAGTGCACCCAAATCTGAGCACACAGGCCCACCGAATTTTCGACTCCCAGAGTCTGTTTCTCCGATTGGGGTCTACCTTCTTTTCTTTCTTTCGCTCTTTCTTTATCTTATCTAATATCCGCTCTCTCTCTCTCTCTCTCTCTCCACCACGTTTATAGGGTAGCCAATAGAGCCAAAGCTTGGTCAACCTCCCTGCCTTTCTCCTCTATTTTTTTCTCTCTTCCTAACTTGAAGGTCCTGTACATAAATATAACGCAAGCAAAAATTAGGCATGACATAGAGAGGTTAAACACATGATACCCAGTAGCCTTTTAATTTTTTTTATTCACATTCAGGAAGTCTGGCTGCATGTCCAGCCTCCTCGTCTCTTACTACACACACAAAAAAAGGTTACTTATTCTGTTTGGGTAACGAATTAAACAATGCGCATAATAATTTCGCATAATTCTATCAAGGCGTGCGCTGTCGCTATCGTGCGGACGCGAGCGGCAAGCGCTATTCGCGTAACTTACAAGGCAAACATTGCGCGTAATTGCAAGTCACCTGAACAATAACGCCCAAACCATAACGTGCATTCGTTATCGCTAGGGCGGCGCAGAACTCTCTCGCCGCATATATTTCCGTGAACAGCGCCCCATGAAATCTGGCACGCACTCGCATAGCAAAACATTGCTGGTGAGATCCGCGCTTGCATTGAGAGCACGAGTACGCTAGCTTAAAAGGTCTTGCTTTGTTTTGTTTTGTTTATCGCTTGTTTTCTGAAGTTGTTCGCGTATCTCGCGAACAGTAGCGGTTCCTTATAAAAATTCACGGGGTGATTATGACCTGTTTGTCGAGAGAAAGAGTGATGGTATCTTTTATCCGTTGTTTACGCAGTCCCAGGGTTATCCGCTGTGCCGAACGGTTCTCGGTGAAGAACGCGCGAAGCGGCCTCACGCGAACTGGCGGTTGTCATTATTCAAAACGATGAATTGTTCCCAGGGAGCTCTTGAAAGCATCCTCCCCTGACGTCGGTGCATCCCAAAAACGGCGGCTCAGAATGATTGCCCTTTGACCCAACTATTCGATATAGAACTTGAATGCGTGCGCACGTTTCATTCTCTCGTTTGTTCTGATTTGTTCACCTTTGTTCCTCATTTCTTCATCGGTCGTTTTTTTTTTTTTCTTTCCGGTCGCTCTGCAACGTGCACTGAGTGAGATGCGTGTCTTGCAGTAGTAGATTTTTTTAGCGCCTGATAAAAAAGTGTTAACCTAATTCGCTATAAGTGCAGTTGTGCTTCATAGCACTGCTGCGTTCATTGGGAAGTGAATTTTTTGTATTGCCAGCATTACTATCTCGTATTTACAGCTTCCCGCGTTCCTTCAACTCATGACGACCGAAAAAATCGCCAGGCCTGCGCGGTCGGCGCAGCACAGTCACAGCGAAAGCTAGAAGAGCGGCCATTCAGATCCTTTTCAAAACACTCATTGGGTGACTACTGCAAGCACACCTGCTTGGTATCCACTAAATGCATTAATAGTAAACTCTTGGGTAGTAGGCTGGCATTCGCTATGCAATTTTTCGTCATTCTTCCGAGGAGCGTCATATCCGCGAAACACTTGCTAGGAATTTTGTGCCAATCGTCCATGCAGTGGCTGACGACGATGAGGAATTACGGCTGATGTGGGTATGCGCCACAGTTAATAGGGAAACAAGAACAAGCTTTTGTAATGGGTTAAAGCATTGGACGGACCACTCGTTACGCTAATCGCATTCTATGACGACTGGTTGTTCTTTCGATGATGTAAAATGCTTTATAAGGAGTATTAACGCGATTGCTTTCCCGACATCAAGCATGCCTAAGGCAAGTCCGACAACAAGTCACAAGCACCGAAGTAGCTCGGTGCTAGAATACTGGGCTGCCACCTAGCGTACCCGGGTTCGAGTCCCACTGTGCCATTGGTGCTAAGTCATGCCTGCCTAAGGCAAGTTTGACAACGAGTTACAAGCACCAGCGTAACTCAGTTGTAGAATACTGGGCTGGAACCCAGCGGACCGGGTACATGCCCCACTGTGTCATTAGTGCAACGTTTTTTTTTTTCTTCTAAATTTCGCGCGATGTGGTTACGGACACCCGCGGCGGCGGCGGGCAACACGTAACTGCGCGTGACCCAAGTGGTGATCTCATAACAGCTTTCGCTGTAAAATGGGCCTGGCTACTCACTTAAGAAAGCATCCTACGAGTTAGTTAATAAGTTGGTTGGTCAGATTACTTTTTGTGTGTATGTAGATAGCCGGAACACTCACAGAAGCCTGAGTTTTTTACGATCTCCATTTATGCTGTGTTAGACAGAATCGGACTATCTCACAAAAATGGTAGAGAACGAAAGAGAGGAACTATGCGCAGATAATAACCAGATGCAAGTTTTCAGCTCGCTAGCCTTATGAGGTGGAGAAACAAAGAGAGAAGGAGGAAGAGGAGGAAAGGTGAAGCGGATGGACGTGGAGGTTAGGCAGTTCTTAGACCAGCTGGCTACCCTGTGCTGGGGAAATGGGTGAGGGGAATAAAAAATGATAGAAAAGAAATTTAGGAGAGAGAGAGAAAAAACAAAAAAATAGCGAAAGAGAAAAAGCAAAATCAAAGCGAATACGACACTAAAGTCTGTTTCTAAAGCCAGTTGTCCGCAAAAAGCGTAACAAAGCTTTCAAAGCCTTCTGAGCTGAGAATGGACTCGGCCAATGACCCAGAATCATTTGTTCTGACAAAGGCCGATCATCTAGTCTATGCAGAGCTTAAGTAGCCCCGCCACGGTGGTCTAGTGGCTAAGGTACTCGGCTGCTGACCCGCAGGTCGCGGGTTCAAATCCCGGCTGCAGCGGCTGCATTTCCGATGGAGGTGGAAATGTTGTAGGCCCGTGTGCTCAGATTTGGGTGCACGGTAAAGAATCCCAGGTGGTTGGAATTTCCGGAGCCCTCCACTACGGCGTCTCTCATAATCATAGGGTGGATTGGGGAGGTTAAACCCCACATATCAATCAATCAGAGCTTAAGTAAGTTCTTGTCTTGGATCGTTAAAATGGATACACTCACATAGACGGTGGGCGATGGTTTCCTTGCAGCTGCAGTAAGTGCATGTAGAGGAGCTGGCCATTCAAATGACATAGGAGTATGCGTTCGTGAAGGCCACTCCAAGCCAGAGGCGGCATAGAAGAGTCTCCTCTGCTCGAGATATTTTGGAGGGAACACGAAGCTGCAGATCGGGATCCAAGTTATACAGGCGCGCGTTTGGGAATT
This sequence comes from Rhipicephalus microplus, assembly GCF_043290135.1. NCBI lineage: Eukaryota > Metazoa > Arthropoda > Arachnida > Ixodida > Ixodidae > Rhipicephalus > Rhipicephalus microplus. The sequence continues at coordinate 21,949,046 of NC_134704.1, read as the reverse complement.
TTGTCGAGTTACACTGTACCAGTGTGAAATCACGTGCAAGTGAATGAAGTCTTGCAGCTGCGTCGGTTCTTGAGAATGAGATGGCTGTGTATTGAGTAGCGTCGTGTGCAGATCTAGTGGCCTCATTCGCGCGATCGTTGCCATATATACCGCAATGACCTGGTATCCATGCGCTATTCTGCGTGGTGTCTCGACTGCTTGGGGGTGAATAATCCTTATTTCAGCTACTAACTGTTCATTAGGTCCGTGGCGAAAAGGTTACATGATACATTGAAAAGCTGCCTTCGGCTCCGAGAAGATAGACCAAGTTTCCGAAGGCTCTTCAACTATAAACTGCAGAGCTGCACGTATGGCGGCGAGTTCTGCAGCTGTCGATGACGTCAAAAAGCGATGTCATTATTTAATTGTGATAAACTTCGCGGGAATAACCACCGCCCCTGCGGAGCTTACTGAAGAAACAGAGCCATTCGTGTAAATGTTAAGGCGTCTGTTGTGCTTCTCCTGCTTAAAGGTAATGTGGCCTGTTTCAGGGCTAGATGCGACGACTTTTTCTTATTTTGGATGCCAGGAATGGTAAGAAGAGCTTTGAGTGTCTGTAGGCACCACAATGGTAACGGCGGTCATGCTGCATGCGCGAAGTTCAATGAAAGGACTGTGCAATGCTGAGCCACAGTTGAGTTGCGCTGAACGCCGAGTGGGCCTAGAAGTTCGAAGTGAGGTGAAGTGATGGGATAGAATCTGAGCGAAATATCTTAAGTACATTCTCAAAGCCTCTACGCGGATGTATGTGTCGACTGGATAATAACGCGCGGTGACGACTGCCGCTGCTGTAGATGTGCATCTCGGAAAACCAAGGTATATTCGCAGTCCTTGGGCTTGCATCGACTGGAGGACGCGCAAGTTTGTTCTTCGGATCTTGCACAGCACGGCTGAGCTGTAGCGCATAAAACCGAGTAACAGAACAGTGTAGTGTTGAAGCATCGCTCGCACAGATGCACCTCACGTTTCTCCAACAAGAAACCTCAGTACGTGGACGATCATGGTGAGTTTCGTTTTCATGTAGGCGATGTGAGGGCTCGAAGAGAATTCGCAATCACCTATGACTCCGAGGAATCGGTGGGTCTTCGCGTAGTTGATCGTGTGTCCGTTGATTTTATTAACATACAGGCATATCGCCTTATGCGTGAATGCTATAAGCGAGCACTTCTCTGATCACAGCTCTAGTCCCCGTTCTTCTAGGTACTCTGTCGCCAGTGTGGATGCTCTCGGAAGCAGGTCACGCGAATGAAGGCGTGTTAGGCCTGAAGCCCAGATGCAGATGTCATCTGCATATATTGATAGATGGACTGATTCTGGAAGTGCTTCAACCAGGTCGAGGAGCGCTAGATCGAAAAGTGTGGGGCTAAGAAGGGGAAACGCTCTCCAGGTGGAGGCGTTCACACAGGCCGTGATGGATCGCAAGAAGCGCGGTAAAGTTCTTCTGATAGGACGATAGGTATGCTGTCCGTGCCGGGGGAATATTCCGACGTAAGTTGGTCGTCCAACTCAATGCCCACAGAATCGGCTCGGTGATTGCCAAGATCACTATGGCACCATCGGCAATGCAAAGAACAGCCAGTGCTCAGCCCACCAAGTGTAGCTTGTTCTATACATAAATCTGCATGTATGGAATGATGGATGATGATTGGATGGATATTGTGAACGTCGCAATTGTAACGGAGACTTGTGAGTCATCAAGCTCTATCTTTAATTCTTCCCTATACGCGTTGCCTGCTCAAATTACATATTTTCTCCCTAGAAATCTCGGCAAATCCATAACTTGTCTTTGTGCGTGCTAACTTAAGCTGTTCATAGTTACTTCGTGGATGTTAAGCTACAAACTCGTAGATAAACAAATTCGTAGCTATAGGTAAACTATGATACGTTCATAGCGTATGTCATGCTGAAATCTATAGCACCCATTTCAATGCACAAAGACAAGAACTCACTGCAGCTCTAGATAGACTAGATGATCGGCCTTTCTCGGAACAAAAGATTCTGGGTTATTGGCTGAGCCCATCATCAGCGCAGAAGGCTTTGAAACCTTTGCTGCGCTTTTTGCGGTCAACTGCCCTCAGAGACAGACTTTAGTGTCTTACACTCTTTGATGCTGCCTTTCCCCTGTCGCATTTTTTTTTTGTAATTCTCTCTCTCTTCGCAACATTTCTTTTTAACATCTTTTATTCCCCTCACCCCTTTCCCAGCACAGGGTAGCCAGCCTGTCTAAGAACTGGCTAACCTCCCTGTCTTTCCGCTTAATCTTTCTTCCTCCTCCTATAGCATGGTAGAACGCAGCAACTTTGCTTAGTTGCCCTTTGCATTTCGTCATGCGTTTATAATACTTCTAAATACGCCAAAACAAGTCTCCTCGACTGCTCTTTCTTGCCCTTTGATTGCGCCTTTAACTGTTGCCTGCCTTCGGAACACTTCATTCAGTGAAAGCTTCGAAGCTGTGCGAGCCGTCCTCATACTCTATGCTTTTTTTTTTTCAGAACAGACGCCTGTTCGCGCGCTAAGTTTATTTGTTCTGAAGTTTACCTCTTCAATGAGTGACCCCGCAGACATGCTGCTGACAGCCCCAAAACATTGCAGCAGCAGTAGTTGTCCACGAGCGGCCGACTTCGCATGAGCTCCGGCATTTAGTCCTCTTCGTGCGCCCTTGTATAGACTATCTCAGAAGAGCACGCAGCCCCTGCACGTTTTGTTACCTCCATGCCTCCATACGTGCAAGCATCAAACAAGGCAGCCCCTTTGTTGGCTTTCAAAGTAAACCTACGACTCCCTCGCTGTTTCAGTGTGTAGCGTTAATCGGCACGAGCACGTTGTTAGGAGTGCGATGTTTATACGCGTTGAGAGAGGGAAAGAGTATTGAGGTGGGGGGAAGAGAGGGTTGGTGTGGCGAACTGCTGCGAAGAACTTTTGACAACTTTCGTGCGTGAATTCGCCACCTGATGCCTATTTATGCTCTGGTGATTCCAGTGAAAACATTTCGCATGAACCTGATAAATTCTCGAATTCCTAGAATCAACAGTGGTGTAAGCCTAAACGCCATTGAAAATGAAAGCGATAAACCGATAATTTGCTTGAAAGTAATCGGGTTGACGCAACGAGGTACCCCCCCTCCCCCCCTTCAATGGAGTAGAATCTGCACAACACTTTTCCACTAGCGCTGCAAGCTAATTGTAAACCTATGCGGCTTAAAGTTTTGTGCAGTATTCATTTTGTCGAGATCGCATCCCGGGCCAACTTCTACAGCGATATCATCATGAATGGTGGTATGCGGGCCCATCTATTCGATTAACGTTGATCCCTTGTGTCGTATATATAGATAAGAGCTGTTAGTCTACATGTGTCAGATAGAAAATATAGTCTAGAGGTCTGCGGACCTGCAGCTATGGCTACTCCATCCTTGCCTAAGTCGATGGCGCAATACTGAACAGAAGAGCTACATAATTAGTAACTTACCTGTCTAATTAATGCCTTCATTTTGGCCTTTCCCACCTTGCAATGCTCCCTCTTGCCGGACTTCCCAACTTTTCCCATCCTCCTTCCCGATCAATTCAACCTTGACCCTGTTGATTTACCGAACAATCTCAGTTTCACTGGAACAGATAAACAGTCCCCTACAAAACAGAAAACAAAATTTTAGGGCACTGACATACCCGATTTACAACGCGAGCAGCTCTGAGGCGTTGTTGCGGTGTCTTTTGAGAAACAGACTTGATGAGAAAGTATGACTGCTAACAACGTTAGTGCATCTTACTTGGACAGTGTCGTAGGGATCACACTGAAGTGTCGTCACAGTACCATGTGACGACTCTCCTTTTTCCCTTTCATTATTTTACGCCCCCTTTTCCTCGTTCAGGGTATCAAACCTCCCTGTATTTATTTCTTTCCTCGCTGTTCTTCAAGAAAGGTGCATACTTGCGTTATTCGTCACAAAACTTCAAGTCACACTTGCTGTCGTACTCGATGTCACACGAAGCAAAGCGTTCGCTCTACGGTGGCCTAAACATGGCTTTCACACTTTCCCTGCTTCCCGATTATCGCAGATTCAGATCACGACGCTGTGCGTTTCCATCTCTCTGAGTGCGTACGTGGCGCTCTTCTGCCTGTTCTCACCGAAGATCTACATCATCCTCTGCCACCCGGACAAGAACGTGCGCAAGCTGACCATGAACAGTGCCACCTACAAGAAGGCTCCGACGAGCAGCACGTGCGGCACCTCCGTCAACCACGGCACCTGCGGCACCGGTGAGTGCGCCGACCCAAGCTGCAGCTCGACGGTAAACACCCTCTGCTATACCAGGCCCCTATTTAAGAAAACGCCATTGCAGAGTCGTAGTGACGGGCTATATACCATTAAACACCATCTGCTATATCAGGCCCCTATTTAAGAAAACGCCATTGCAGAGTCGTAGTGACGGGGTACCATTAAACATCCTCTGCTATACCAGGCCCCTACACATTTAAGAAAACGCCATTGCAGAGTCGTAGTGACGGGGCACCATAAGAAGCTTGCGTACTCTCGAGGCTGTAGGGGCGGAGTTTTCTCGCAAATTCTTAGGCTGTCACGGTCCATGCACCGTACTGCATTAGGGATACTCGTCGTTTGAACTGCATTTTGTGCCATGAATTCCTGCACGCGCAAGTTATGACGTAAACCAAGCTACGTGAAAACGGCACTGCAGCAACTTTTGTGATCGTTAGCTGCACTATAGTTACAGGTAAATACCACGAGACAGCGCTTGGCCAATCACACGCTCGAAGAAGTGGTACGTGGTTGAACCCTGCGTCTACAAAAGGTTGTTAACGATATATAGTACTCTGTACTCTACTATGGGAGAGCAAAAAGCCGGATGAGGATGGCGGCTGTGACGCAGGGATGGCTCTATGATGAAATGTTTTATCTAGGTTCCCTATAATGCTCTCCCCTAGTACCATGCCTGTCCGCATGGTCCCAGCGGCTAAAGCGCTGTTAACATTTCAAAACAAGGTCACCTGTACACAACACTAAAGGCGCTTTTTAGCGAGAACAAAAACAAGTTTTTTGTTTGTTTCTTTTTTATGACTTGCTCGGGATCCTGCTTTTCTTGTGATTTAATTGCCTTAGTTTTGTACATATACGGCTCTAAATTAATACTCGTGTCAAGCGGTCAAGTGAAGTGCACTTACGAGAACACTGCCGCTTCTAGACCCTCGGGGACTCTATAAAGGAGCACTGACATCGAATTTTAAAATCGAGATGTGCCCATCATTCGATCGCTTGGTATGCATAGGTTTTCTTGGCCAAATTTGAACGGCATCCGTCGCGTGGAAGTTATTTTAATTGGATGTCAAACAGCGTAGAAAAGCTAAGGAGAAAAAAAACGGAAAATAGACTGCCCTGCGACATCGACACTAGTGCTACGTGTTCGGTGTGATACATTCAACAAATACCATCCTGAGTGACGATGCCCTAGTAGTGATGACGTGTACGATCCGAGTGTTGTTATTGTGGCGCCGACTGGCGCCGAAGCGCAGAAACGCACTCGCTCGTCGCGTCTGATCTTCGTCACACCGGTTTGAATGATTTTGTGAAATTATCGAGATAAAAACCACCTTTAAAAGAACGGCGAAAGAAAAGGGCATTATTAAACGTGTGCTTGTCATTGAGCATGTCGGGGAATCGTTGTGAGTTGCAGGGGAGTTGCAGTTGTCTAGTTCGAAGCACGGAAAAAGCGCAATGAGGGTGCCTTTTCGTATCGCGTATGTGTTACACATCACCACGACCACAAGCTATCAAAAGTGGAACAGCGTATAGTCAGATATCATCGCTAACAAGTAACACGCATGCATCGATGAATTTTAGTTCATTTGTATACTTTGCGTCCACGTAGAAGTGGATCCACGTAGAACCGCCAGAGACTGTATAGGTGGGACCATCTGGAGGTGCAAAAAAGAACCCGGCAAGCAGGAAATGTATTCTATTTCTCCGTTGATGCTCATTCGCGATAGCTATATTGCATTGACCCCTCTGCGTATACCTGAGTGCTTTGCATGCCAAAACATGCCAATATAGCTAACTGAGACACACAAGCAAACTCGCCCAACAGTTTACTGTTGGGCGAATTGGTGCTTTGACATAGAAACCATCGTACACGAGAGCGCAACAAAACACGAGGTTTGGATTTTTCTTGAATAAAGCCAGTTGGTGGTTTGCGCCTGTCTTCGTCTGCTTCTTTCTGTGTGTCGTGTTTTGTTGCGCTCTCGCGATGGTTTCTATGTCAGAGCCGTCTCCACGGAAACCAAACCCGTGGACTGCAATCATTAACCCTTAACAAGTCTCGCCTTAAGAGACAATTGCCTACGGGGCGTGGCGGCCTGTATTCTAATCCCAGCACCGGCAAGCAAATATCCTGTGCTTTATATGTACAATCGCGCTCAATATGGCTTGCAACACGGGAGCGCGTGAGCTCATAAATTTAAGAGAGAGAGAGAGAAACGAGAAAAAAAGGAAGGCAGGGAGGTTAACCAGATGTTAGTATCCGGTATGCTACCCTACACTAGGTTTGGGGAATGGGAGGTTGAAAGAGAAAGGGAGAGTTAAAAAATAAATAAGAGGAAAACACCGACACACACGCACACACAAAATCAGTCCACTCAGAGGCGTTCCGACAGGCCAGTAGTTCGTAAGAAGCCCAGTAGCACTTGCACGGCTTTCTCATAAATTTAAGGTAATTGGTGAAATAAATGCGCTCAGTTCGCGCTACTTTCTGAGCCAATTCAACTTTTTCACTTTAACCACTGCCAGCTTGCTTCAACTCATATTGAGCGCGGCTGTATACAGTCGTCAGCAAGCTTTATTCGAACGCTCCCCAGCGTGACCTGGACTAGTTTGACTGATGCCAACCGCAAAAGGCTGGGCGCTGTTGCCGAGATAACGCGTCGGTATGCTTGGATAGTGTGCCGGCGTGTGTTGGCAACATCTCGGCAGCAGAACCCAAACCTATACGCGCGCTGACGTATATCAAACCGTTTCGAGACACGCTGCAAGCATTCGAGTTAGGTTTGGTGACGTCTGCATACGTTCATTTTTTATAGTATCGATCGTCTTTCGTAACGGAGGGACAGAAAGCTTTTCCCGTTCAGTCGAGGTATAAATGCTTGCGCATTTAGAGAAGCACGGCTTCCAGGCGTCGGGACGAGCGTAGGGTGCCACAGCGCGTGCTACGGTCGGTCCGCGCAGTGCGGAACGCGTCCCGGTAGCCTCGTGATTGGAAAGACCGAGAGAAAAAAAAATGAGGTACAAAACAAGATTCTCGCGTAAAAACTGACCGCAGCCCACGTCGTCCGATGCATAATCGACCCGACACTCCCTCGTCGCTACAGCCTGGACATGCTGTGGCCGCGAGCTGCCTGTCGCAAGAACGTTGTGGCCTGGTCTCGTACAACAATGTGGCATGTATAAGCGCGGCAGAAAAGGGGGGGGGGAGGGAGAGACTCTGTCGGGTGGTATATTAGGCTGCGCGCGCTTCCTATACGCGCCGCCGCCCCTGCGGGCCGCTTGCATAGCTTACGTAAATTGATCGGCCTCCGCAATGGATGAGACCTCGGCGTGGCGCTTGGCGGTTGCTGCTTGGACGTGGATATATAGCGCTTCGCAGATGCTCGCCTGCCGCCGTCCGGTGGTACTGAAGGTCAAGCTGAATGAGATGACAAGGCGGAGCAACTATTCATACGCGACCGGTTCTTTCTTCGTGTTTTTTTTTTCCTTTTTCTTTCTTTCTTTGAGCTAATTTTGGGAGAGAATCGGGTTCAGTTTGGAATAGGCAAACATTGTGGTAACACGCAGTGAATTCTTTTCCGTCACGCATGATTCAAATCATCAGGATTAGACAGGATGAAAGTTCTTGTGAATTAATCCTGACTAGGCAAATAGTAGAGCAAGGATCGTCGACTACATATTATGTAGCCAATCGATTGATCGACTGATTAATTATTCAATGATTAATAATTTATTATTTATCAATTGATTGATTTGGGTTCATAATTGTGGCAGAATAACTCACGTTTAGCGTTACTAAAGGATGTACGCCGAACTTATTGATACAGTCAAATAATCAATCATTCAGTCAGTCAATGAGGCAAGCTTTTAATTAGTACAGCATACTGTACGTAGACAAAACGAGGTCATAGAAGAATCCTGTCTTTTTGTGCAATTTGCTTGCTAAAATATATATATATATATATATATATATATATATATATATATATATATATATATATATATATATATATATATATATATATATATATATATATATTCCCTGACGAAGGCCGTGCCACGGCTGAAACGTTGGCATAAAAGTATTGCTCTTTCGTACGTGTACTCGCTTGTGTTCTTTATATATATATATATATATATATATATATATAAAGTTTTCTGTGCGATTCGAACTGCTTATTTCAGAATTGTATAAAAATAAAAACCAAGCACTGGTAAAAGTAATTTAGAAGCAGGTAATATTTTCGCTCCATCGTGGGAGTGTTGTTCACAATGAATCAAAACAGGCAAAGTGGGCAACTAGTCGGTTTTCAATTCATCTCGACTAGTCGTACTAGTCATCCCGACTACTGCGTCGTACTCCTGAGTGCATAGTTTTCTTATGTATTACAAACTAGTCCAATCAGTGTTGTAGCAGCCAACAGTACTAGTCACTCAATTATTAATTGATGGAATAAAGAACGCCCACGTAAACGAATATATAGAACACCTACCGATACCTATAAAGAACACGCGCTGTATGAATAACGAAGGTGAACATGGCATGCATCTATAATGCTGCGTTTTTGAGTCAATCGACCAATCGATTAATTGTTCGCTAATTGGCAGCTATAATACATCATTAAGGTAGTGGAGATGTTGCAGCCGGCGGTGTTAGTCTGGCCTTTGTAGCTGGCAACTGTCCCGCCCAAGCATCTCATGAATCGTAGAAATTTGTCACCACTTGTCTTTATTCTTTGCTTTATGACTGTCCTTCTTTCCTTCTTAATTTCACTTTCAGGAAACTAATGTCAAGCATTCATTTGAAACTTCCGTGTATTTGCCTTCCTGAGCTGTTCTTGCACAAAAACTAGCGGCTGTCGTCTTTTTTTTTTTTTTGCATCGGCGAGAAGCAATCTGCGGAAACGGAAGCAAAAATTGAAAGCGTAGAAATTGAAACATCGTGCATACGACTACAAACTGGTTAGCGGGCTGGTGAATTACTACGGGGACAGTTTGATCCCGGATTCACGACTTGTCGCCGAAGGCCGTGTCCCGTGTTTTGTTACCATTTATCACCGTCATGCAGGTTACCATTATTGCGCGCAATAAAAAGAAATGCAGTGTTCTCGTTATCCACGAATGGTTATAAACGCAGCCAATAGACAAGGACAGAAAGAAAGAAAGGCTATGAAAAGAGAAACGAAGACAATAAAGGGGATGGCTGCAGATTGCCTCCCACGGGTAGCTCGCTCTGTTGACACTTCCGGGGTCGGCGACGTAATTGATTCTTCGCTCTTCTGGCGAAGACCCTTTCCGGAAATACTTTTTCTCCCATTGCGGGGAGCGATTCTCAGCAGCTCAACCTTGCGCCTGTACTGCCGGATCTTTAGTGTCTTTGACGGTTTTTAACTTTGTTTTCGAGGTGAACAGGATTTCTCCCTTTTTATAGCCGCACTGCGCGGCCGCCCGTAACTTCGCGTGCCCAACGTTCTTTCACCTTTCTGTTGGTCGCTTATAGAGCCGTAAGCCAGCTGCTCGTGGCTTTTGATGCGAATTGTGTATCGCATCCGCGTCTCCCTCTGCGGCTTGTGGTCGTGTTATTTGCAACCGATGCGTTTATAAGATGTTGGCACACGTGCGTGCATGTGCTCTCTATATATGTCTCTCTTTCTCTCTTTGTGGTCTATTCAGTGTACCCTCACGCTGCCACATCGGTCGTCAGTGTGAACGGTGGCGTCAGCGTGTGCAGCTATTTCGATAATTAAGATCTCGTCGTCATCATTTATTTCACCCTTAAGGTCCCCAATGGGGCATCACGAGAGGGCAGGGGAGGGGGGACAAACAGTAAACCATATCAATAGATAAAAGAACACAGTAGAACAAATATTCAAGATTAGAAAGTATAAAAACAGCAGTAAAAGTGGGGTGCTAATGATATTTTAAGTGTAAGTGATGGTGGATGACGGTAAACTGTGATGGATGGCGGATTTCAAGGGTGAAGTATGGTGCATACGTTTAGTGCACATGATCTACTCAAATGAAAAAAAAAATAAAACCAAGTTTTTATGAGGAGGAGGAGGAATAAACGTTACTGGATATACTGTACGGGGCTGGAGAGCCCGCCTAGCTACTCCCACTCTGAAATCGGTCGGTAGAGCCTCCTGGCCCTATAATGGGTGCACTGCGCAGCTGTCCATGGACTTGCTTCTCGTGGTCTTGCGACCTGATCATGCTTGAAAGTCTGTAATGCCAGATCACGCTGCTTTGAGGGCTTGTCGAAATCGTCAAGTGACAAAGGAAAATGATATTACAATCAAACGCAGAAATTTCTGAGCAGCAAGCATAAATCAGACAACGTAGTTTATGAAAGTGGGTAAAGGAAGGCGTTATGCTTCTAACCTTTTTATCGAAACAATCCAGCGAAACCTGCATGGCCAAACACTCACTCGTACTGTCGATAAGTCAAGTCTGTCGAACGGTCTAAAAGTTTGATTGAACCAGATTGAACCTACTTCTTACACACATTTTTCAAGGTGAAAACTGAAGCATCAGCTAAAACGGACCGGTGAAGATGAGACGCAGCGCCAGTGCTCGTCTCATCTCTTGTTTGTGGTCCCGCCTGGTTTGAGCTGAAGCTTTTACGTTGAGAGTGGATGCGATTCGGACCGATTTCGGTTACGATTCCTAATATTGTGTCAGGTGGAACCGCCCTTCAGTTCACGACTGAGTGTATACCTGTTCCAACGTGTGTTTTAGAGCGACTCGTAGCCAACCCTCACTTTTAATCTTGTTCTTGCAACACCCACCTACCCATCCTCTCCTCTTTCCCACGTGCCTGACAACGTGGCCACTGCGTGCTGTCTTCTTGGCCTGGCGGTGCCGCCGCGAGCGCAGGCAGTTCGGGCGAGCAGCTGAAGTTGAGCCTCGCGCAGCGACCGGCCAAGGGCGCAGTGGACGGCGGTGGCGTCGAAGACAGCCTCGCCTCGCTCTGAGCTCGCTGCGCCGCCGGCCTCCTCGAGGAAGAGGCCCTCCTCTTCCAGAACCAGGGGCCGCAGTCCCCCACCCGCCAAGCGCCATGGCGGCTCGGCCCGCGTGGCCGCCGCCATGTTGGAAACGTCGTCCAGCAGAGCCGCATCTCGCCATGCCGCGACGCGGCGCTGGCTTCCCGCGACGGTGGTAGAGGAGGCGTCACCGCCACTCCCACCGGGAAACCTTCTTCAAGCCCAAATCAAGATAGAAAGTTATTTATGAGATGAAGCCTACGGCTACTAACTACAGCTACTACCACTTACGGCTGCGGCCTAATGGTGCCGCCAAGGCCAACTGTATTCTATTCTACGCGCCATCATCAAACGTCTTCCGAGTGCTGTGTGCGAGCGAGAGAGGTAGAGAGACCGCTTGTGTGAATACCAAAACGCGACGAACTAAAAGAGCAAAACAAAAAGGAACGAACCGGTTTGTCCGGTGCTCCCTGGAGTCGCCCACGTCCGCTACAACCCAAATCTTCAAGTTTAGTGTGGTGTCATAGCCAGATGCAATTATTATGCGTTGTTTTGCCACGTGACGACGTGGATGTTGCTGATGGCTGTGACGATAGCGGAGCGTTGATTGGGTGCCCGTACACCGCGTGCACGAACCGCTCTGCCGACGACAGCGGTGCCTGTGGTGCTTCTTCCAGCGGACAGCCAACCGGACCCGCTGTGTCTATGACGCTGCGTATTGCGTCACTACCGGTTCCGGTGGGGTGAAAGCTCCCCCGTGCGCGCGTGTATGCACGGCTCTTGCCCGCCGCGCCTACGCCAGCACCACCAACCTTCCATCTAATCTCTTCGCAACATGCAAGCCCGATAGCAGTTTGGTATATTCAAGCTCCTCTGAAGGGAGCACCTTTCTTCATTTTCTACGTGAAAAAAAAGAAGAAAAAAGGAACAAAAACAAGGGGTGAGCTTGAGCTAGGTTGATAAGGTGATGGCAGCCATTGCGGAACGTTTCTTCTCGACCGATCTCTTTCGTAATCAAAAAAAAAAAAAACATAGCTCGTATTTATTGGCCATTCCAGTGGACTCGGATGTGACGAATGCAGCATCATATGTACCAAGAGCTATATTATGAAGGGTGCGTTCTAATAATCACGGTATATTTCTAATATAGACAGCTAAGCAGACAGAGGTCATCTTAAGTCGATTTTTGATTACATGGCCGGCCAAATACACAGCTTCGTTAAGACTGGATCGGAAACATACACAATACAGGCTACTTCGCAGTCCGAAAAAGATGGCGGCTCATTGGAATGCTCGGATAGCTCTGATCTCACTTTTTTTTTTTTGCTTGTCTGCACCCAAGTAGGCTCTTCTTTCATCGCTTAATGTAAGCCACGTTGTTTTTCATTAGTGTGTACATGAAATTATTGAAAAAAATAACTATTTTTTTGCTAGCTTCCTCTTGTCGACGCCAGGTGGCAGCACGTCTTGCAGAAGTCATCCAGACGCGTTTCATTACTCGCAGTACTAGGGCTCGATGCCATCTTCGAAGCTGCGAGTGTAGACTGTCTACTTTGCTGTCTATTGCTAGAGCACACCCATAGTTGCGTGAATCTCGAATGCATGACAGCATGCATGTCGCTGTACACGTCACTCAAAGATCAGAAGGCTTCCGCAAGTGATCGGTTGAGAATACGGCCTCTGGTTCGTGCGATAGCTTTGCGTCTCTTGAGAACTTGCTGAATTCCTCCCTAACTGTCCGGTGGGTTAATTAAGCTCGAGCTCTGCTGAATTATGACTACACGACGCCGTACGACGATCGGAATCTCTAACAAGTTACCGCATCGGTCAGAGGCTGTGAAAGGAAACTTCCGCACCGCGCAACCTAGCAAAAGCTTACGTGCTTCGACCTAAAGACGAAAGAAAACCTACGTCTTCTTGTGTGCGCAGAAAAAAAAAAGAAAGAAACATTCGACGCGAATCTCGGCGCACTCGCATTCTTGGCACAAACGCAGATTTTCCTATGTGAGCAGAATATTAGCGCCTTTTTTTTAACCTATAGTAGCCACTCAGAATAGCAGCCACTCGTACTTTCTGTTCTTTCTTCTAGCTCATTTTTTTTTCTTTTTACTTCGTCTGTGGGCGTGTCAGCATTTGACCTGCGCGGTACTTAATTTATCGATTGCGTTCACATAGCCGACGTTGAGTGCAGCACTTCCCGGGCTTGAAGAAAGATCGTCACTCTTTTTAACAAAAATCCCGAGCTTCACCTTGCAAAGTGTTTTGAGATACAAATCGATAAACCTCTTGCAACAGTTGGGTCCAACAGCATCAAAGTATGAACAAGCTGAAGTGCGTCAACTTCGCTGGATACGCTTTCTTGTACTTGATGGGCAACTTAACGAAATATTGCGCAGCTAATACCTTTCTCCACGCAGATGCCACATAGACGTGGAGGCACGTATGCTACACGTCTCAAGGTTATCTCTGCCTATGCTCCGAATTCCATTTCAGACATCGAATGTTCCTTTCTTTTTAACAGTGAAAGTCTTATCAAGTGGTTTTTATTTCTTTCGACTAATGGCAGGCCAATCTGTTTGGAGCAACTGTGTTGTTTTGTTATTTTAGTTTCACAACTTTATGCTATTCGTTGTTTGTTAAGTTTGCAGAGAGGCCTTGTGTGAAACGCAATCACCGTTTAGTGAAGGCGGCTGCTTGCTTGCCCAATATATAGAGTGCGAGGTGCGAGAGCGCCGAGCCGCGGCATTCCCTGTTGCGATTTCTGCGCGGAGTCATTCGTTAGTTGAACTATAACTAGCCTCCGTGATCAGCTCCAGCAGTGCGCCGACGTGTGGCCGGAGCTAATCGCGGAGGCCACGCTCGCAGCGTCGGTAGCGCTTGACCTCGACTTAAAATGTAATTACAGAAAAGCCAAATGAATTGTCTAATAAGTCGCTTATTGTTCGAATGCCTTCATTCCTCGTCTTCAAGCGTCTCACCACGTCCATTTATTGCATGTAAGTTACTCGCGTCCGAGTCAACGTTCTGTCATTAATGATTGTCGCGGGAGACAGCGGTTCACTCACGATATGTTATGTATTTCTAATCCAAGTGTTTACAATACTCGACATTTTCGCGAATAGACCACGTTTGTAGTGTACGTGGCAGTAGCGTAAGGACCGACTGATATGTGTAGCCCACCTGTCACAATCATGGTAAAACATAATTTGCTTATTGTGCGTCATGTAACAGCTGAAGCGTCATCCGCCGTTGTTCTGTGTTCACGTTTTTGTTGTTGCTCCCGCTATTTGCATAGTTTTTCGTGACATTTTTTTAAATATGCCAACGCGGCATATCTAAACACCTGGAATAATCTTATCGGCGGAGGAATGAGAAAGGTGTCTCTGGGCTCATTATCTTGTTTTATCTCATGTCGTTTTGCACCTCCGCGAGTGTCAGGTGTTCATCACATATCTAGCCCTCAGTATTACCTAACTGCCCCTCATTCTCATTCTGTTCATCATTCGTAGCGCCTAGGGATGTTTCAGCGCCAGTCGGAGTTGTTATTTTCTTTTTTTCTTTTTTTATCTTTTTCCGAGTTAACCGATCATTTAAAATTAAAGGAAACTCGTGAATGGTGTAAAATTCATGAGTTTTTTTTTTAGAAAGAGGCTTTAATAACTTAAAGGCGGAAATGATCAATGAAGTAAATTTGATCAAAGATATATTTGTAAATACTTGTTCGAGTTTTCGTATTATCTTCGTGTCATCTATACGTATTATCCGCATGAATTCATGTTTATCCGCCGTAAGATATTATTATGTCTTAATTCATTTTCCTGTTTTCTTTTTTGCAGCAGAGTAAAGGGAACGAGTGGATAGCTTGTGGTGGCTCATAAGGGCGTCAAAACCAAGGAGTCGGGGACTGTTTCCTCCGAGTAACGAGAACCAGTCTCGAGGGCCACACTGATTGCGCGGGCGAAAGTGATTTGTTGGTACCTAGATTACGTTACGTCGGACGTGGTTTCATGCTTTGTGCATCGCCTGTTGAGTGCTTTTCGTTCGAACCAAAGAAGAGTTCTGTCTAGTTTCTCTGGTTATGGTATAGCTGTCGCAGAAATGTGCATTTCGAGATGACTCATGCAGTTTTCAGATGACATACCACGTAATGAGGTCGTTACGCGGTGCAGTATTATGTAACCCTTGCTGTGCCAGCATTTTGTTTGAACGACCTAGTGGTGTGGTTTACTCCGGCTGTAATGGTTTCGTCCTTTCTTCGTTGCAGTGCGCTGTGACATTCGCACACGCTGTGCACAAACACTGAGGAAGTTTACGTGGTTCGCTTGTTTTGGCCGATGTTAATCTCTTCATCCAAATGTTAGGGACCATATTATAACCAGCCAGTCAGCGTGTAATGCCATCTCAGACATAAAGAGATGCGGTAGACTGAAGAGGGGGGGGTAACCACTTTCTCTGCGGGTAGCAATCGACATTGTTCTTCTAATGTTTTGTTCAAACCGTTTCAACCATCCTCCAGAACACGCGTGCGCTCTCTGTGTGTTAGTGCTATATCCGTCATGGCAGGCGAATCTAATGAACAGGTATTTATTTGAACAAAACTATCGTCACATCTGTTGGCTCCAGCCTATAGATGGTCGCGCTCCCTGGTTTTTCAGTTTATAAAAATATGTATTCGGTCCATACGTCTTGTGACCAAGTAGCATAACAAATATCGATTGATACGATTCCCGGAGTATTAACTGCCCATTGTACAATCGTAGCACTCTCAGATCACGTTTTAAATTTCGAATGTACCATGTATACATCGAGGTGCTGCGGGAGCCCTCTCAGGGACCTCAGCGACTGCTCTATATTCCTGTTTTATCCGGTGGCGGTAAATATACTTGACGCTTTGTTGTTGAATCGTGGGGAGTCAACAATTTTCCTCCCTGCCTGTACAGCCCTCGAGTTGATTAGTAATAAGCGCTTGAAGACACCGTCGGGGTAGTTGGTTATTCAGGGATAGCTTTCAGTGCATGATAGCACGATGAACTCAGATAGACATTCAGTGAGCACTGCATGCGTGTCTTTACGTCGTACTTCGTGTGGCTGTAGCGAGCTACGAGATGTTGAGGAATATTCGTAACGTACGTTTTCGCAATTTTCGCGAAAAGGTGGTGGTTTACCTTACTGTTGCTTGGTATCTCTGATATGCGCTGGTGTTAGAAATACGTTTGCACACATATTCTTGATTAATGGACGAAATTATTTTACATTGTCTCGTAGCTTATTTACGTTTGTTTGTTTGTTTGTTTGTTTGTTTGTTCGATCAAATCTCAACGATAGTTGCTGGCGCATAGCCACTACAATGTTCAATCCCGTGACACCATAGTCACGGGCTCTTCAGGCTCAGTCGCGCATGCAAAGCATTCTCCGTTTGTACGCTGCTTTTGACATCCTTCGCGTTTATTTGAAATTCAATTTGCAAATAACTCTTCACGGTGTTTAACAAAGGCGGTGTGCGTGTTCGACCTTGCTACGAGCCTTTCTTCCAAAAGCTATCGGCTCAATAATCCCAGTAAGGATAAGAAAACGTTCACATACAAAAAGCGTACGAACTGATTCTTTTACACCTATTTTTGTCTTGTCTCCGCGTAGAGACTACAGTCGTTGCGACGCATAAGATATGGCCTTGAACTTGGTAGTGAAAGAATGCGTTACGAGATGTCCCAATCCTTGTTACAAAAATGGAATGGTAAGAGTGCTTGAGTATGCGCGTATGGGCTTACTTGAATGTGTGCGTGCGGGAACATTTATTACGAGTGCACTGGCTTTCGGTTTTAGCACGTCTGAGCACACTGCCTTCTCCTGTACAGACCGCGCTGCCTTTGATGGAAATTGTCAAGGACACAAGAACAACCCCACCTTAAGCGACACACACGGTTTCAGTAGCGAGCTCCGAATTATGTGCTTTTCATGGTTCGTGTAAACCCCCTTTATGATTTTTTTTTCTTTTAACTCTCAAATAATAACATAAACCATCTAGTGCTCTATACAATATCTGTGAAGCACATTGCCCTGCTTTTGAACGTGAAATTTTTCCATACGCGCCTTTTTGCTAGGCGGTGTTTCCTCACAGCTGCCTCGTGAAAGAAGTTCACCACTGCCTCTCCAAATGCGATCGACCTCGGTTGTTAGACATTTTTGCGGCGTTACGTGGAGTTTGGTTTACGTTTGTTTACACGTTCGTAACCATTGTCTTCCTTACGGTAGTTATTTTTCATATAATTGTCGCAGTAGTCAAATACACTACAATGCTATTAGCGATCTGGTATTTATTGCACTTTGCCCTTACCACTACTCGTGGTGTAACAAAACCTTCAGGTAGCACGTGTACGTTGATTTTTCGCTCCTTTCCGTCTCTCCTACTTGCTGTTTGTGATAATATCTCCTCTCCAAGATCAGGGTAATGAACTGGAGATATCTTGTGGTTAACCTCGTTGCCCTGACTGTTTTTCATGCCGGTCCATGATACCTTAGAAAGCAGAGGATAAAGAAAAAAAAATGCTTCAGTATAGGGCACACTCTCAAAACTTCCGAATTACTGGCTTGGCCTATCGTTCAACGTATGTTATATATATGCATGCATAACTTTTCAATGGTCAGCATTGCCTACTCAGAGTGCGCTATATTCACGACCAGCGCAAGGTGGGTATCGGGGTGTTGTGTGTTGACACTGTTTGTCATATTTGATTCTCTGCTGTCCTGTATACGTATGCGATGTGCACATGTGTAGTCCTAAAGAATGTGATAATAATACGCAGTTTTCTGTAACGTCTAACCATCTTGACCCTTCTACATGGCGGCGCGGGAGACTGCCTCTGCCGGGCTCAAAACGCGGAACGCGGGTGATTCTTGAAGACTGAGTAGGAAAGTGACATCGTAGCACTACGAAATTAGTCGCGAAAGCAAACGCGCATCTAGTCAAAGAGTTCGGCGAAACTTTGTCTGGTCAGGTATCGTGATGAGCATGAAGACGCGGTCACTAACCGAGCCAAGATGAAAACACGGACGTTTCGGGACCCATTCGTGTTCCTTGCATCGCAATGGCCAGGCAAGGGTCTTAAATCGCTTTCTATTCCCCCGCAACTTACAGGTCTTGTCTGCTTAGCGTGATCAAGGTACACGCACGGGTCCCGAAACGTGTGTGTTTTCAGCTTTAGTTGGTGGTGGCTGCATCTTCATCACCAACACACATCGACGCGTTAAGTAAACCCGTTGTTCACTGTCAACTGTCGGTTTCGCTTTTGACACATGGAAGTCTCTCTAAAGTTTAACTTCTAACACGTAGACGACCGCTTAAGTTGGCTCCAAGAATATTGTTATTCTTTATTTCTCGAAAGTTATCTTTTTACTGTCTTTTCAAAATGCAAATGAGATCAAAGGCTGCTGATGCGCTTTAATTATGCTACTCATAAATGTTATCTTTTTGTGATTTTGGAGCATAGTTTGCAGCGCTCACATTGCGTACAGTGGGTCTCATCAGTATGACGATGCTGAATGTTCAAAGCTTTACCTATAAGAAGCTTATGTGTTTTGAATTTTGCTTTGTGGAGAAGTGTCACGCTTGTTGCCATAATTCCTTGAACGATTTTTTGTGTTAAACACTAATACAATGCTAAGTGCTACATAAGATATTTGATTGATCTCTCTAGAGTATTCTCAAAAAGAACAGCTTGTCACCAAATACTTCTTTCTGACGTGCTGCTTCATACTCGTAATGAAGGAAGAAGAATGATAAGAAATGTAATGGCGCGACAGTAAAAAGTAAAAGCAACAGAATTTTCGCAGGGCAGAGCGCGTTGGCTTTTATTTATAACAGATTGCCAGCACAAACAAAATTGCTGAAGTACGGGCTGCTCCGTGTTTATAGAACTTTGTACGAGGCATATGCTACAACACATTATTTTTTAAAATAATATGCTGTGTTTTTTTTTTCTAGAAACCAGAACACCTTGTTTTACAAAAATATTCGTTGGTGAATATGCTACAGCACCTTTCAAGTTTTTTCGTAGTACGCTGTGTAATCACTAGCAACCAGTACACCTTCTTTCACAAGAATACTCACTGACTTGCTTCGAGAACGATCACGGTGAGTAACGTTTCATTCGCATTCGCTATTAATTCCCATTGTGCGAATGCTACAGTTTTCAATGGGTGGCCCGGCCGTAACGCTGGTGATCACAGACGCCATTGCTACAGAGCCTCGTTTAGGTACGTCACTTTCTTTCTCGGTCTTCGCACGACACCATTCCGCATCCGTCGTTTCGGGGAGGTCGATGCCCCCCGTTGGTCGCCGCATTTGATCCCGCGTGGTCCACGACACGGTTTCCGTCGTCGCGTTTCGGTTTTTTCTCTTACACCCTACGTTTCTGCGTGAGCTACCTCGTACCTGCTGATGTACTCTATTCTTAGATATATTCCAAGCGAGTCTCCGTTGCGTGATGCCGCGAATATTGTCGGCGGTGCCAAATGGCCGCTACCACATTTTTTTAGTGCGTTGCAAGCCTTTCCATAAACGTGCTGCGTAAGTTCTGACGTTATATCCAAATGTGGAAAGAAAAAAAAATAGATCGCTAAAACACCTCTGCGAATTTGTTTTTGTAACACGATTTATTACCACTGGCGACCAATATGTCTCGTCTCGTTCGCGAGAGTAAGGAATCTCTTTAGGACGTGACGTGGCTTGGGCGAGTTTTAACTTCATCGCGGTGTTGGCGCCGTTATAAGTTTGCCTTGGTGACCGTTGCTGGGGCGTCACTTCCTTTTTATGCGGTACCCGGCATCACTTCAGGCGTAAGTTGAAAAAAAAAAAACGTGCATGTCTTCGTGTCGTATTACAAAGACAGGATTTCATTGTGCTCAGAGAACTGAACTCTGTTGTTAACTTATCAAAAAACAGCGATGCTATCCTCAGTGTCCTTCCTGACTTGTTTCTTGCTGACGTAGTAATCAAAGTTTTATTGTGCTCTGTTGTTGTTGTTGTTCTTTTTTATGCAGCACTAACCACTGCAGTAGTACGGACTTGTCTAGTAGCTTCAGAGTCAGAACGCTAAGGCACTGGAGCTTGTCTCGTGTCGGTATATCCACAGTGGAACACAGTCTTTGTTAAATCGAGAGAGGGATATTTTGACTGGTAGGTTTTAAATAAGAATAGTGCACGATAGTGGTGAGAGCGACGGTCCTTAACGCGATAAAAATGATCGTGCAAACAAGACGTTCGTTAAACCGAAACACTTTGAAACGACACAAATTTTCATTGCCCTCTCTAAGAACTGTCATCGCAAGCGTGCTGACCCCCCAAAGTGCTGAACAATGGCTCTAACCTCAACCGCTTATCCTGTTGCTCTTTTAAAACACAAGTTTTCTTGACGCAAGTCGGTCCAGTGTCGCAATGAATTTATTGGTTCTTTTCTGTAGTACGAGCTACAAGTGACGCTCTTGCTTCTCTTAGAATCACTTCCGGTCGAGCACTTACTTCCGGTTTCACGAATGTTCACAAGTAGTCCTTAAAAAACAAACTTACGGTTCGTGTTCGAGTCACGACTTATATTGAATACCCTTGATATCGAAACATAACCTTGCTTCGGGCAAGAGCAAATTAACGGTCTCAATAATTGATTAAATTTGAGTTATTGAGGTCACGGAGATTGAGATCAACCGACATTTTTTCGACAAGAGTTCCGAAGAGGGCTTTTCGGTAAGTCGTGAGGGATTGCTTGTAGCACGAACTTGATACAAGGAAGCCAGAAGGAAGACAAAACAACAGGCAGCGCTTCTAGTAACGTATTGTTGTTGCTTGTAGCGCTGCCTGTGTTGTCTTCCTTATTGTGTCCTTTTGTGAAGTTCGCGCTACAGCCCATTCCCTATTGTTGCGGCACCTGGCGGAACAGATCTCAACCACGCGCTTCTTACAAGATGATCTCTGAGACCCGTTCCGGCAGTGCGCAAGACACAACGTTAGCCACCAGACTGTACCAGCATCCACGTGCGAAACACCACTATACCAAACACCTATGTCAAGGGTTAGGGTCGTCTTTGTATATTTTTTTTCTGGTGGTCCCATACGTGCCCCGTTTAGGCGCTCGCTAGTTTGTGGGAGTTCAGAGACGAGAGCCCCTACAGACAATCTTTTCTTTGTTTTTGTTAGATTTAAACATCGATCTCATGGTGCCGTTAGTCACTGCAATACCAGAGTTTGCGCACTCGACGTCACGATTAGATTACGTTTATATTCACTTTGATCGTGAAAGAGTAAACAGGAGAAGTCTCTGGAGTCCAAAGTGCGTTATCGCAAAGCCCTTTCTCTGTCTCTTTCTCTTTATCTCTATCTGTTTCTCTATATCAGCATGTTAGTCGCCGATGTACGCCGCGTGGCGAGAAGAATATCTATATAGAAAAGGGATTTGTGAGAGTCCTGCACTGTATTGCCTCACCAAATGTACAGTTCAAGAGTTCTTCGATACGGGTCTATGTACGCTCCTAGATGCATCTGTGTTGTGTGTAGCTGTCCCTATTTTATTTCACATCGCTCAATGTGTTCAGTTTTCTGGTGGCGCATCGCTCACTGCCCATGTAATTGGCAGGGGCTCTGGTTAACGTCATCAGCAACCAAAAGCGAAAACCTGCTTAAAGCGAAGGTTTTGCGTTTTGTACGATTGAGTAATTCCGCATGCTGTCTCGTGAAAGATTTCATTCAATATGTTAATGTGGTGTGCCTACCTTGAATGTCTTTGACGTTTAATTAATTCTGCGGCTTTCTATAACTCCTTGGTTCCAGAACAGAATAACGGAGGCTCATCCGCTATTTTCGCGAACATTCACTTCTTTGAATACATTCGATGCGTAATGAATATTTCTGCGCGGGAGTGGGTTTCTATAATACACACGAAATCGAGCCTGGCGAAAGCTCGTCTGCTTAAAAGGAAAATCATTGCGTGCAACATTCTTCGTTGAACCCTTTGCACTCGGATATTCAGGCTGAGAAAAAATCAACGCCAGGAAGGATTCATTGCGTGAGCGCGTTACGTCTTATCGTGCCATGTGTGTGGATTTACTCTTAGATGTCTTGGCTCATATTTGCTCGCGAGTTGTGTGAATATCGCTTCGCCCAGCGTGCGCATACTACTGCGTTGGGTTTCCGCGCTGTCCTGCACCAGCCTTCGCCACCTGTCCCTCGAGCTTTGCAAGTGTGTTGGCGGGAACGGTGTGAATGTGAGCGTGAGTGGTCGCTTTGTAACAAGGCATGGGACAACACGCTTCTCTTTGCTTGGTAGGTAGGTAATCAACTTTATTGATTCACGAAGGAATCATTTGAGGGGGCTGTGGTTGGGGAAGTGGAATCAGGATGCGGTAGTCTTCCCGTGTCTCTCTAATTTGAGAAAGTTGATTCGGGCAGCAATAAGTGCGTTTTCTGACAATTCACCACTGGGCTCGCACACTGAAGAGGCGTTTTTTTTTTCACCGTTTCAGTTCTCGAAGTACCAACAGCGCTATTTTTTTGCATGGGGACACGAAATGGAGACACAAGACGAGGCGAATTTTCGTCTCCCCGTGTATATAGAATATCGCCCTGTTCGTACTTCAGTATGCAAAACCAACTGTCCGTAAGTTTCACTCTGCTTGTTCTTGCCACTAAAGTTAGCAGAGGCTCCCCGCATCCCTGCCCCTTAAAGATCTTAACCACTAGCGAGTTCTGGATGAATGGGGGGAGGGGGCGGGGGGTACAGGACAAAGCATGGCAAACGAATGTTCTTAGAAGCCTGTTCCTCGGGCCCCTCGCCGCCTCTTTTAGTGCAGCTGACTCAAGTGGTTCCTAATTGTCTTTAACGTTGTTTGATGTTAAATTAAGCCGCTAAAACGGTTCTCGACGATCTCTCTATCTCCTATATACATCCATTGAGGGCTAATTTCGTCGAGAGTCAACCGGTGTTATTGAGGCGAATTTCTTAGAAGGAATGTTGCCAGCCGTTCTGTCGAAGTAACGTGGTACGCTCACGTAGATTGCTAACGCAGATTGATAAGAGAAAGTGCGTGCAGCTGCAGGGAACGTAATCGACTTAAGCCGCGTTCAGACTATGTGCGATACGTACGGATTGTCGGTAAGGGGCCGTAAGCGTAAACGCAAGCAACATAAGGAGCTTGTTCAGACGTTGTTGTAGTTAGCGTAAATAACGTATAACGTAAGGGACGTAAATGTTGGTAGGCCCGTGACATTTACGGACACCACTGATGCGGCTGTTACGTACGACCAATGGGCAAAGCCGTTTCGGTTGCTTCTTTCGGTTCTCGGGGCTCCCGGCATCGCCCAAATGGCGCGTCTTCGTGCGCGACTTGAAAGTCGTGGAGTAGAGTATCGGTGCCATTACTTAGCCGGACCAGAGGGCAGACGCTACCTCCGTTAATTAGAGCACTCGGGGCGTCTTCCTCTTAACCGAACCAGCCCAGCCATGGCCAAACACGCGAACCACGCTAGGCTACAATTGCAGCCAGAATGCAACGAGTGGTGATTGGCGCGTCGTAAAAAAAAAAACGTATCATACCAAAATGATCAATGTGAACATATGTGGTCGCTAGCTACGCAAACGGACGATACAGATCTTTCGCGATACGACTCTTATGACAGATGCGTCAGCAATCTGAACCCGGCTTTATTCGTTCATAAATCGAACGTAAAGTAATTGAAACTACGAACAGTCTGTGATAAGCGAAAATGAAAAACAAAACTAAGTTAAATTATTGTATAACTTTTCGAAGTGACCGCTTATGCGTTGCATAAAAAATAAACTGCAGTTACAAAATAAGCCTTTCTTTATTGTCACATCATATGATTAATCAAAATATATCCGTGCCTCTGTGACACACTAAAGTTGCGTGACCACAAAAGCGCCATTCGTGACTAAGCTCAGCCGCTTTTGGTCAACGCCACACATTTTATACAGCTACTATGCATCGAATGAAAGGCAATGTTTTAACATACCTTTTCGTGGTCAATTCAGCATTCTATTGCGCAGGAGGTGTACTGAGCTGTGAGTGTGGTTAAGTTGCCCTGTAAAGCCCCTGCTTTTATTTCCGCAGTTTCGTGGCCTGACCACGCAGTTCAATTTACTGTTCACCGAAAATCCTACCTAACAAAAAAAAAACACGTAAAGGTTGTTAGTTATTTGTGTTCAAACTATATCGGAGCAACCACCTCAAGCAAGGCAGCTTTGCCGTCTTTCTTTTTATTTTTTTGTTTTTTTAAGTTAGCGTAAAACAAAGTACTCTGAATGTTTTCTCACAGAGAACACAACTGCGAGGTCCCCTGCCATTCAACCGCATATAGCTGTGTATTGTGACGTTGTGGCCTCCCGCTCTTCCAGTTGTTTTTCATTCGTCACTTTTCGAGATCTTCAGGTGAACGTCGTACCTCAACGCAGACTCGCCTAAATTGTCGAAAATCACTGGATCCTGTGTGTTTCTGAAGCGGATCACATGACATTGCGCGCTTTTTGGGACTGTGTGCAGTAACTGCAGAGACTGAACCGATTTTTAGGCTATGCTTATGGATGTTGTTTTCTCAGTCTTTCTTTTTGCAGTTTTTAAATTCAGAAATTACTCCATTGTTCTCAGTCTGCAAGATGTAAGACATGTTTAATTGCATTTGAAACACCACCAAGTTATTGCCGGTCATTGTTCGAGGCTTAAGCCACTCATTTAGAAAATGCGGTCTTGTCTTTGTTTAGAATCACCCGAACGATAATAAATCCTCACTAAAAAACGTTCCTATTTGTGAACTTTGTACTTGCACTTTCATTCCTTGTTAAAGATGGGTTACTAATTAAATCGCGGATATTTAACAAGTATAGAAGATTGGGCCGGCTACTCAGGTTCTCCAGCGCATCCCATAGAACGACCGAAAATCACTGGCGACAGTCAACCATGACAAAGACTTGTATTGTAGCGTACTAAGAACGAAGGAACACAAAAGCTTGAATTCAATTGAACCTTTGCTTTAGACATCTATAAATAAAAAAACATGGCTGCGGAGAATGAAAGAAAAGCTTTGAAAACTAGTTGTGGGTCATAAAGTCAAACATACTACAATATGTGGCGCTATAAAAAGGACTGAAATGAAATCGTGCATCTAACCATTTAATCGCTGCTGCACGCATGGTAAAAACAGGTTGTGCGGTGAATTGTTATGTGCGTTCATCATTTCATGTTCTTTACGGTCTAATTTAGGTAATGTGTGCGCGGAAACTTCAAGTTGGTGATTGCTTAAACCGGTGATGATGTCTGCGTAGTCGGTAAGCTCATTCCTTGATACTGATGGTCGCACTCGTACGCAAAACTGGACTTCAGAGTTGGTGACTTCACATTCTACTCTTTCTGTGTTTTGCGTCATTCGGGCGTCCTCCGTGATGTTCGTTTCCGTTTTGTTTGGAATTCCTAGTGACGTTTATCTTTATAATTCGTTGTCATTTTGGTAGAGTAACAAATAATCATTTGCGTAAAACGGATGATCCACTAATATTATTCGCCTCTAATGTGCGGGAATGCAGGGAATGTTTTTAACGTTATTTTCTATGTTTTCTCTTTCTCCAAGGAACCGCGCCTTCTTGTGTTTAGATGCGCGAAAACTAAACTAATCATGCCATAAATCCACACCGCTCCCGTATCTCAGAGTCTACGGTTTTGAGGCAGCCTGCAAGTGCAGGTCCCCTGCCCTCTTCGTTTGTGAAAGCCTCGTGTACATAAGTGTCACTCCACGAAAAAAAAAAGTTCATGTATAGTCTCCGAGGTTCAGCGTTTACATGCGTATGTATAAAATACATAGTGCTTATACAATGGAAATTCCGCATTTGAGTGTACTCGTTGTATACGCGGGGTCTGGCGTGTACTTGTTGCCCGCTAATACATGTCACAAGCTTATATACATATATGTACATACCGAGTATAAACGGTTGCTCGTTTTATCGTCTGACGGATACTCCACGCGAGATAAACCATTGTCTGTAGAGCACCAAGGGTGGTGCGTCAGAGGTTCGCGTGTTTGTTTGACCTCCTTGTTCCAAAACTCACTGTTTGCTCCCTGTTGAGACAGTTTCGAAGCTTAGAAAACGCTTATAAGTTTGCCTTCTAGACCCATCTGTTCGCGATATTTTTTTTTTCTATATAATTTCTTCGCGCTTCGCGTTCTTCGAGCCCAGTTATGACCAAAGATTGTGCCACGTCGATGTCAGCGCCAGCAACCGAGTTCCCTGTTCGGCGATGCATAGTGGACTCGTGTCTCATGACGACACGGACCAAGCAGGTTGCTAGCTTTCACTAAGTATCATAGATTTTCAGCATACCGCCGCAGTCTGCTGTTACCACTGCAGCATCAGCTGCACGCCAGTTTAGCATCTGCCCGCTAATCAGAACTTGGCGTCGTTTCGATAAACGCGCGAGACTGACAGGTTGTGCGCGAAATAGTTGTAATAGTAGATAAGGTGGCGATGAGGCGATAAGCTAAAACTCGTCCTTGAAGCGTCACTCACGTGCATGTGGTACACGATGTGAAGCGAGACTACTGCGACCATATAGTCCGAGCCCACGTGAAACTCCAGGTTGACTTGGGGTCGTTTGCACGAAAAACTATATGGTATGTCCATCTAATTGATTAGTATTAGTATGCCTAGACATCAATTAGCATTGTAGTTTGCATTTAAGCAACAGTAGCGTCATCATACGACACTGCGCGTTCAGCGGAGAAACTCGCAAGGTCTTAGTCTCGCTCTCAGTCCCATATATGTCGTCTTAGTGAGAAATAACGCTGTGAAGGCTGAGAGCTTTCCTCAAAAAAAAAGTCCGTTTGGTCGAATGGTTCTCGCGAGAAGAGCAAAGACCTGTTGTGTAGCGTCGCCCATATTTCGTTCACGCCTTGCCATGAATCATGGAGTGTAAGTGCAAAAACCAAGTGTCAAAGTTGTTTCCTTGCAAATCGTTTGCACGTGACTGTGCGAGGCGTTGTGCGCAAGCGTGCTTATGTTACTGCGCAGTGCCATCACACTCTGTTTCCCCAGCGCGGCCCTGTTGGTGTAGTACCGGGTCCCCGCGCAACGGGTTGAGAGTCCTCCAGGCAGAGTAAGCTTCACCACTAGGGTGACGCGTCACAGCCCCTCGAAGCCCGCCTGTACCCTGTTTATAGCTACCGGTGCGTGGCCGGCCGGCACTGGGGATTGAACCCCGCACCTCCCGTAGCTGAAGCGGACGCGTACGTGCAATGCCACAGCCACGGTCTGTTGGTGTAGTAGGTTTGGGAGGCGCTGAAGTTCGATATATTGCTTGAAGAAAAAAAAAAGAACACGAGTCATACCTTCAAATGCAGCTGCAGGGATAGATTGCTAAACCGAAAGGTCCAAGCCCATTCTTATTTCAAGGTTTTCTTTGGCGCTAGAGCTACGAGTATGAGGGTATAAATATTGCGGCATAATAGCCCATACTCCAGATTCCGCAAGGTGGTTTTCCCACGCTTTGGGACTTGCCCTGATAATGGTGGCGGTATTCTGCGTGATGCGTGTGTTTAAGAAGGATGCGTGGCGAAGTTACTAAGAACCACAACAACCGTTCATCTTGTTCACTTCATTATAATGCTAGGCGAGGTCCGCCTTCTTGGTTAGGTTAGTCGAGCTGGAAGGAATAGAACCAATGCAGGTTTAGAAGCTTCTGCAGTTTGAAAGCTTCTGCAGTTAGAAGTTTCTGCAGGTCGTGTGGAATTCGAGCTTTCTTGAAGCTGGCACTAGGCAAGGTGCTTGGGTCCGGCGTCGTGTGAAACCTAGAAGACTCCTCGGCATTTTTACAGTGACTGGCCCGTTTCAGTTGGACTTCCTTAGGCTGCAGATCGCATACCTACGGCCGATAGTAGATGTGTTTGTTATTGCAGACAAAACCAACCGTCTGCTGGCTGACATAGAACGCACTTTTGGTGGTCAACAGGAGTACACTAAGATTGTGTACCTACCCCTTAACAACCGCAATAACTCAACGGCAAGATCCGAAGACATGCTGCAGCACCTCTTTTGGAAGCGCCTTTCCGACTTCCGCCTTGACGATCTGCTTGTCTGGGCAGACCTGACCACAGTGTCATTTGCAGAAGTACTTCTCTTCTTAAAAATATACGATGGTTACTCGGAGCCTGTTTACTTGAACGTTCGACAGCTCGCATACAGTTTTCTATGGGAGCAGAAGAGAGGCTCGAATTCGAGCAGCTCGAGCGAGCACAGGGAAAGCTCACAAACTCCATTTGTCTCAACCTTTGCTGTGTTGAGTGTGTTGTGCCGTTACAACTTGACTTGTGCCATGCCTCCTAAGGAGAATGCCTTTACTGCAGCACAGCTGGAAGCATTTACCAAAAACCACGGGTGGGCTATCGAGCATTGGACATTGGGAACAAGAGAAGAGCCATCTGGTTGGAATTGCAAGAACTGCGTTACCTTTTCAGACTCCTCATCCTTATTTCCTGAGAGTGCAATCAATGGT
Source organism: Rhipicephalus microplus (assembly GCF_043290135.1). Classification (NCBI taxonomy): domain Eukaryota; kingdom Metazoa; phylum Arthropoda; class Arachnida; order Ixodida; family Ixodidae; genus Rhipicephalus; species Rhipicephalus microplus. The sequence continues at coordinate 21,920,216 of NC_134704.1, read as the reverse complement.
TCGATGGTGACCAATGAGCAGTGGGAAGCAACACTTTTGAACAAACTGAAAGACACTGGATTCAGTTTCAAGACTGTGCAGCATGTTGATAAAAATGATCTCAGGTACCTTGCACCGCGAATGTTGTTGGAGAAGCCAGGGTCGCTATGGTACTTGGTACCACTGCATTTGAAAACATCCCAAGTGTGATGTATGGGCCAGAGTTCCTTTTTTTTTTTCATAGTTCGCTCGTTTACAGGTAGCAAATGCCTGCCGATTGAGAGATTGCTCTTGTGGATTGGGTGAAATTCATTTTATGTCACGTATTTTTCTGTGTTCCATAATATAGTGGTTTCCTGCAATATTTAACACCTAAGAGATACAGTTTGTCACTTGTGTTTGTGAAAGTGTTTTCTTTTTTTGCCGATGTAGTCAGATGCCTGGACTTCCATAGAGAGATCTGTTTGAGTGCTTAAAAGCCATTCTCGTGGCAGTGTTACCATACATTTGAACTTTAAAAAATTGGTACGCTACTTTAGAGTTGACTTGTTTGTTTTGGGATGTATGCAAGCAAATATCTTCGAAACAATGTAGTTGTGATTTATTACGAACACACTTGAGGGTGATATCTTCAGTTGGGCAGAGTCATATTTCTGCCTAAACTACGTGCCTTAAATATGTGAGAGCTAAGTGGAGTGATGTAAAGGTAATTATCTGGTCATATAATAAGTGTCTAGTTATAGTTTTGTGCACCGGTAAAGCCAAAAATTGTTCAAGTGTGATATGTATCTCATGCGTTCACTTAGGTTTGGTTTTTTTTCCTCGTTGTACTGGACTTATTGTGAGAGGTGATTGTTGCCTACCATTCAGTACTAGTGAATTAGAACAGCAGGGTTATATGCCAGTCCTTCCCACCAAAACATCCTTTGCATTTCATTTTTTCCAATATTGCATTATGATTGTTTTTATGGTACTGTTATATTGTGATGCTAATATAATGACTATGGCACTGGCAGTGTGACAGATCTATGGCATGGCTGTTGATTACTGTTTTCCAGAATTTTCAATTTTTTTATCTGAAAAGCACCCGACTACTGATATTCTTGAGAGGCACTTCACTAGTTGTATAGTACATTAACACTTTAGGATGTAAAACTGCAATAAGTTTTGTAGAGTTTTATATTTAAGTGTTTAGTTGCACCCCCTACAAGTCTAATGCTCCAATATCCACTTGGTTATCATAGTCCGCTCACACTATTTTTATCTGTTGAATGAGTAAATCTGAGCCAATGGGGGAACGCAATAGTGAGGTAACATGGCCCTCCATAAATTCAAGGCTGCAGTTATGTCCGCGTAGACCAGAGAATATTTTGAAAAGCATGACTTGTGCATTTGTTTTTCATCCTGAACCATTGATAATTTTGAGCCATTTAATCACGACTTCAGAGAACTGTTCCTAGGTCTATGTTGTCTAATTTGTCTTTTATTCATTCGTAAGTTTTCCTGTTACCGTACTTGTAAAAATCATATCTTGCTCATCGGCACTCGTATGTACATGTATGACCTGTTTTTCTGCAGAGTTTTTTTATATCGGGTTTTTATTCGCTCTTGGCAGGACTGTTGCTAAAATGAAAGCTTGTTACGCACTTGTACGGGGAAGTTCACGTCTGTAATATATACTTTTTGGCTATCTGTTTCTATAAAGAGTGATTCATTGTAAAAAAAAAACATCTAGATTAAAGCAATTGAGCTAAATGCATTCATATGAATAAACCCATGCGATTTGGTAAAAATTAATAGCTTTTGATTAACAACTTTTTGTGATAGGAGGCACTAGCATTAGGCTAGCTTGTTATAGGAAGCACAATTGTGATAGGATGGAGACGGAGACAAATTCTAGGTTTTAGGATTGTTATTAAAGAAGTGGCATGCAAAAGTTGAATATGTATTGCTATGTGAAAATAAGTTTGTATAACAGATCAGAAAATTGAAGACCACAACAGCTGAAAAAAAGTAAGTCCCAAAAAGTTCAAAATTAGGTTTTCTTGACCTTTGTGCTGATGTTATACCATAGAACTTAAAGGTTTGTGTTTATGGAATGCCTCGAAGGCAAGGTTTTTTAACCATTTATATGTAAGCACGGTGCCAAATATATATTTTGGTTTCTGTTGTTAAAAAGATTGGTGTTGTCTGTGATTTATTTTATTGTCTGTGAAATATGCAAATGACTTGTGATAGTCCTGTGCTGTTGATAGCACCCACTCAGTCTTTCCATTTTTACTGTGCAGTAACGGAAGATTTTATCTTTCGGTAGAATAGAACACAACACTTTAGGAAAAAGTTATAGCTTGTAATCCTTGTTCCTGCAAAGCCATTGTGCAATATTCGGCAGCACAGCAGATTTTCATCAGGCATACAGCATATCTTTAATCTAGCCAAGTGGCTGGCTTAACTCAAATTTTTCGAAGTACAAAACCTACAATTTCTGGAAGTTTTTCTTGGAGAGTTCTCATATCAAGATATGCCTCCGCAGTTTCCTTTCATAACTTTTATTTTGAATAATTTGTTGCAGAGAACATTGTAATGATTTTAATCGTTTCATGCTAGAAGCTGAAGCTGTGTTGTTTATGCAATGTTCGGGTGTTATTTGCTGTGCGGCTGTGAGGTTACTTTTTTCATGCTTTCTAGCCTTGTAAGGATAGAATTTGAACCCTACGCTTTGTTAGCAGCTGTGTTTTTTCCAGGTTGTGAACATGCAATCCCTGCAATATAAAAACTATCTTTTGGGAGTACATATATGTCTACTAGTTACTGGCAGTCTTCCTCGAAGTACAAATGATGTCGTGAATTCGAGACTAAGTCTTCTGTACTGGCTGGAAAACGCTTTTGCCGATTTGTTGCCTTATCCAAGCCCTTTTGAGTACAAAAAAATAGGGAGTTTTCGAACAGGAGCGCCAATGAAATAGCGTCAAGGCCACTGCGCCTGTGCAAGACCCAAACCGCGTTAGGGTTTTGGGTTCTGGGATTTAGCGGGAGCCCAAAAGCTTGCCCCAAAAGTTTTGGGTCAGACAAACGTGACGGCACCCACTGAAGTGACGGCTCTCGGCAGAGACCATAGAGTGACGTAGAATGTCCAAAGCGCCGTAGACCTTCGAAAACTCTTCGCTTCTGCTTGACCCAAAGCGACCGTACGCAAAGGGCTTTAGGACCCCAAACTTTTGGGGCGCCCTTTTCGAAATCTCCCTAATGACCCAGTTACAGTTCTGTGTGGATTGGTCAGTAATGTCCTATATATAATTTAACGGAGAAAGAGTAAAGTTTAACCCTCTTAGTTGGCTTCCTTGACTTAGAAAAGTCATGGCACCGGTCCACTTTTTCGTTGCATAAGTGTACTATTCGTCATGCTTGTTGACTGGCCCCGCCGTGGTGGTCTAGTGGCTAAGGTACTCGGCTGCTGACCCGCAGGGCGCGGGTTCGAATCCCGGCTGCGGCGGCTGCATTTCCGATGGAGGCGGAAATGTTGTAGGCCCGTGTGCTCAGATTTGGGTGCACGTTAAAGAACCCCAGGTGGTCAAAATTTCCGGAGCCCTCCACTACGGCGTCTCTCATAATCATGGTTTTTGGACGTTAAACCCCACAAATCAAATCACTCAAATGCTTGTTGACTGTATGGTGGCGGCACAGTTGGCAGTTCCAATTATAATAAGTGGATTTGGGCTTCTTTTTTTTTTCCCGAGTTGCTTGTAAGATTTCCAGGCGCGGGCTTGTAGCGTTTTTTTTTTTCATTTGCTTTCAAGCAAACATGGGTATTTTTTAGTAATCAACACATTGACCAATAGCGCATTTGCCATTCCCTAATAGAGCTTTTGTTGATGACTTTTAGTAACATACATTGAGGGAATCAACATGTGATGGTAATCATGCACTACAAAACGTGCTTTCAACTGAATGTAGAATGCCCTAGAGACTAAGGTGAAAAATAAATACTATTTTTCTTCAAAGTGGAGCATAATTTTGCGGTACAAAACAATTTTCTCATCATCCCTTCGTAATTGAGTGGTAGTTTTTCTTACAATGAAAAAGCGGAAAACATTTGTTAAATTTGTTATTTTTTTCGGGGGGAGGGGGGCTGCATTGATGACGATTAATTACTTGTCAGCATGGTAGCATCTGACAATTTCGGATGGCAGTGACATACAATTTTAAGGTGGCATTTGTCTTTGTGCTGCCGTCTTCAGTGACTCCACCTTGAGAATTTTTTTTTAGGGTGGGGTGGAAAGGTGGTATAAATTCCTTATCGGACGTATACATTTACGGTGGACCTGACGCAGTGTCGGTTATGTGCTGAAACAAGGAGCAATGCTAAGACAAGGTCCAGTATGATGCATTCGACGTTCATTTTTACATAACGAGGGGACGGTTATTAGAATCTGTCTCCAAGACTGTAGAAGTAGTATGTTACTTTCACAGGCGGACGACACGAGCCGCTCACCTAAAAGTGCGCACCCGCCCGCCTATGCAAGCTCTGCCCACCAGACTTCAACCTTTTAGATGCGGAGCATCTTATACTCGCGCCTTGTAGTGCGCCGTCCGCACCGCTTCTCGAACATTCGACAGCTGACGCGCGCGCATGCGCCGTCGCGCCGTCGCCCACTCTTCCACCATCTGTGCATCCCTTCCTCCTCTACACACCGCGCGCGCTTCACTCCTCCACCATCTGTGCACCCTTCCTCCTCTACACACCGCGTTCGACATCTACAATTCTCCTGATTCTCCAGTGGACGCGCATGTGGCGTCGCGCTTCGAGAACATTCAACAGCTGACAGTGCATGCGCCGTCGTGCTGTATATATACTCAAGGTCGGCGCTCGCTCGCTCAGTTGCCGCTCGTCGGTTGGTTTGTACGGCGCGTCGACGTCCAAGGTCGCGGTGAAATGAATTCCAACGAATCCACAAACACAATGATCGACGTCCCTTCGACCAGCGCCGCCCTTTCGCATACGTGTGTACGTGTTCACTCATTTAACACCCCCTCCTACAACCACGTTAACCAATTTAGCCATCGACCCAAGTAAGTCGCAATTTAACACCCCATTTCACAACCACGTTAACCAATTTAGCCATCGACCCAAGTAAGTCGCACTTTAACACCCCGTTAACCAATTATATTGCCGCAGAGACTGCCTTCTACCAGGAGAACCAGCGCGACGCTATGCAAGCGTCTACAACTACCAGGAGAACCAGCGAGACGCTATGCAAGCGTCTACAACGTAGCGCACCTGCGCGCGCTGTAGCAACGCGAGTCATTGCTCCTCGTGCTTGGGCTCGCGACGGTGGCCTGATCGACGGGTTGTGAAAAAAGGTGTTCGAGAGAGACGCTAGTGTGGAACGCTTTAGCGGACTCAGTTATTTACCTATTTTTCTGGGCACAAGTTCGCCCTTTAATAAAGCTATTGTTTGTGTCACCCTCTTGCAATACGTGACATTCTGGTGGAGGTGCGGGGGTATGATTGGAAGTCCCTCAGGCGCAAGAGAGCGGAGCCCCGACCCTCAACGACTGGAACCTGGCGAATTGACTCCTGTACACCAGCGTTCGAGCCGTCGTCTTCGAGGAGACCCGCCTGAATTCGGACCGCTCACCACTGCTCCAGCAACGCAAGCAGCTTTTACAAACGACCCCACAACGATGGCCACCGCAGGTTCTACATCCGAGCTCATCGTGTCACCACCGTGCCTGCCTGAGCCCTTCCACGGTGACTCGCACGAAGATGTAGAAGACTGGCTGGAACATTTCGAGCGAGTCGCAAGGACCAATGCCTGGGATGAGACAAGGAAACTTGGACGCGTGTACTTTGCGTTGCAGGATTCAGCGAAGGTGTGGTTCGAAAATCACGAAGCGGTGATAACAACATGGGAAGATTTTCGACAACACTTGCTCGCTGCGTATGCCAGCACCGACCGCCGAGAGAAGGCAGAGAACGCTCTCCAGTCCAGGAGTCAACGCACGAATGAGAGTGTCAGCATGTATGTCGAAGACATGTGCCGGCTCTTCAAACGCGCTGATCCGAACATGACGGAAGAGAAGAAACTGCGCCACCTAATGCGTGGAGTCAAGCAGGACTTGTTTGCTGGGTTAGTTCGCAATCCACCACGCACGGTTGCCGAGTTCCGCACCGAAGCAACAACCATAGAGAAGGCGCTACAGCAGCGTGCCCGTCATTACAACCGAGACGCCAGTAGCGCACCAGTGGACGTCCTATCGGCAGGCCAAAGTAACAACAGTGAAACGCTAAGAGAACTGGTGCGATCCATTGTAAGGGAAGAGATTCAGAAGTTGATGCAGCCACAAGTGATGCCAACAGTCTCGACCCTCGCCGCCGTCATTCGTGACGAAGTCCGGCACGCCATCCTTCAGCCGGAACCTGAGCCGCAACCTGTTCGACTGGAACAACCACTGCAGACACGTCGCATGCCAACGTACGCGGACGCTCTACGCCAGCCCGCCGTGCACAATGCTTCTTTCGTAGCCCCCAGTACACGCCCGTCGGCTTCGCATGGCTCGCCCTTTCTCGGAGAGCTGAGACCACGAAAAAGCGACGTGTGGCGCACACCCGACTGGACGCCGCTTTGCTTTCATTGCGGAGAGGCTGGACATCTTTACAGAACGTGCCCATACCGGAGGGCCGGCCTGCGGGGGTTTTCTGTGAACGCACCATGCCCGCGTAATGGTGAAAGACCCATGGAGATAGAAGATTACCTGTCAAGGCAGCAACTCCCATCTGCTAGTTTTCAGCACCAGCCAAGGTCACCGGCGCCGAAACGTTACCGATCACCGAGCCCCCGGCGTCCAAGTTCCCCATTCTCAGGTCCACCAAGACGTTCAACGAGCCCGCGGCAGGAAAACTAAGTCCAGCGACCTGTGGAGGCAAGGCCGCTGTTGTTCGACAAGGCGAAGATCCTCCGTCAAGACCCGAGGGTAGCAGCGACAGGCAGAAAAGAACGGCTAAGATAAGTAAGGAATCAATTTCTTCGGACTTGCGCGTTACGGTGGACGAGCGGGAATTGAGCGTTTTAGTCGATACCGGTGCGGATTATTCAGTCGTCAGCTACGCGTTCGCGAGGGATCTCAAGAAAGTTTTGACGCCGTGGAGTGGTCCACAAATAAGAACGGCTGGGGACCACAGGATAACACCAGTGGGAAGATGTACCGCGAGAATAGGAATTCAGGGTGCTACTTACGTGGCTGAGTTTATTGTGCTTCCGGAATGCTCAAGGGACGTAATTCTCGGGATGGATTTCTTGCTAGCGAACGGTGCCATAATCAACCTACAAAATTCTAGCGTTTCCTTCTCGACGAAGCTGGCCATAGACGAGAAGGAGGTAGAGAGCACTGCATTGCGGGTTATCGACGAAGACATAACCGTGCCACCACGATGCAGCGTGCTGGTTGGCGTCAGAAATGACACATTTGCCGATTCCGAAGGCATAGCGGATAGCAACGTCGAGCTGCTACTAAAGAAAGGTATTTGTGTAGCCCGGGGCATCATTCAATTACGTGATGGGTGCGCCAGTGTGTTGCTCACAAACTTCGGAAATGCAATACAGCATGTTGCAAAAGACACTGCCATTGCCTTTCTGCACAGCTTTACTGCAGCGACAGATTTGTGTGGCCTCACGTCAGCACCACCTGCTTCGGGAAGTACGGATGATGTCGGAGCTGCGGTTTCAATAAATAGAAGTCTATCATCAGGCGAAAGGCAAATCATACAGGACCTCATAAGAGACTTCTCAGAGTGTTTCTCCACCTCGTCAAAAGTACGTCGCACGCAGATCGTTAAACACCGAATAATAACTGACGAGCAAACAAGACCTGTTCATCAAAACCCGTACAGAGTTTCACCCAAAGAACGAGAGGTCATAAAGGGTCAAGTGCAAGAGATGCTGGAGGATGATGTCATCCAACCATCCAACAGTCCGTGGGCATCGCCAGTAGTGCTTGTGAGGAAAAAGGACAACACGTTGAGATTCTGCGTTGACTACCGGAAACTGAACAGCGTGACCAAGCGCGACGTATACCCCTTGCCACGTATCGATGATACATTAGATCGCCTACGGCGTGCCAGATATTTCTCGTCATTAGATTTAAAAAGCGGGTATTGGCAAATTGAAGTGGATGAAAGAGACCGCGAAAAGACGGCTTTCGTAACTCCGGACGGCTTGTACGAATTTAAAGCACTCCCATTCGGCCTTTGTTGTGCGCCGGCGACATTCCAGCGCATGATGGACAGTGTTCTATCGGGTCTCAAATGGCAGTCATGTTTAGTATACTTGGACGATGTTGTGGTATTTTCTGCAACCTTTGAACAGCATATAGAACGACTACGTTCAGTGCTTCACGCCATCCAGTCGGCCGGCTTGACTATTAAACCGGAAAAGTGTCAGTTTGGATATGAAAAGCTTCGTTTTCTCGGTCATGTGATCAGCGCTGAAGGTGTTGGCCCGGATCCGGACAAAACTGCGGCCGTTGCGCGATTCCCCAAGCCGAGAGACAAGAAGGAGGTGCGTCGATTTCTGGGCTTGTGCGCTTACTACAGACGATTTATAGAAAATTTCTCGAAAATTGCTGAACCTCTGACCAGACTCACAAAAGAGGAAGAATCATTCGTTTGGCATAAGGAACAAGAGAGAGCTTTCGAGGAACTAAAGAACCGTTTACAAGCCCCACCGATCCTCGCACATTTTGATGAAACTGCGGACACGGAAGTCCATACAGACGCAAGTAATCTTGGTCTCGGCGCGGTATTAGCTCAATGGCAAAATGGAGAAGAGAAAGTCATAGCCTATGCCAGTCGCACCCTGTCAAAAGCTGAAAAGAACTATTCTGCAACGGAAAAAGAGTGCTTGGCAGTTATATGGGCGATTAGCAAGTTCAGGCCATATCTCTACGGCAGGCCGTTCCGCGCCGTCAGCGACCACCATTCACTTTGCTGGCTGGCGAGCTTAAAAGACCCGTCGGGACGACTTGCGAGATGGAGCCTCAGGCTCCAAGAATACGATATTACAGTTGTATATAGGTCGGGAAGAAAACACAGCGATGCTGATTGCTTATCACGCTCGCCACTGGACTCTACCTCTTCGGAAGAGGACGACTTTCCGTTCCTTTGTGTTGTGAAGGCTTCAGATATCGCCGAGCAGCAACGATCCGACACAGAACTGCTCCCATTGATAAAATTCCTCGAAGGGCACGACTCCCAAGTTCCACGTGTATTTAGGAGAACATTATCGTCGTTCTGCCTCCGTGATAATGTACTCTACAAAAGGAACTTCAGAAGCAACAAAGAAAAGTTCTTACTCGTTGTGCCGCAAGTCATGAGACGTGAAATATTACAAGCTTGCCATGATGAACCGTGCTCGGGTCACTTAGGTGTCAGCCGGACATTCGCCAGAATTCATCTGAAATATTACTGGCCCAAGCTGTTAGCATCGGTACAGCATTATGTGAAGACATGCCGCGAATGTCAAAGGCGCAAAACACCACCTCTGAAAACTGCCGGCCTGCTCCAGCCCATAGACCCACCTGAGACTCCTTTTCAGCAAATTGGAATGGATCTTCTCGGGCCGTTTCCAATGTCATCCTCAGGAAAGAGGTGGATTATTGTCGCAACCGACTATTTAACGCGGTACGCAGAAACTGGCTGCCTGGAACGAGGAACGGCTGCGGAAGTTGCCAAGTTCTTCGTTCACAACATAGTTCTGCGACATGGCGCCCCGATGGTAGTTATCACCGATCGCGGAACAGCATTCACATCGGAGTTGATGCAGTGCCTGATGAATATGACTAATACCACTCATAGAAAAAGTACTGCGTATCATCCCCAAACGAACGGGTTGACGGAACGCCTAAACCGCACCATAGCGGATATGTTGTCGATGTACGTGGACATAGAGCATAAGACGTGGGACGAAATCCTACCTTATGCAACGTTCGCCTACAATACGGCAGTACAGGAGACCACCCGCATTTCTCCATTTGAGCTGGTCTATGGCCGTATGGTGACTACAACACTCGACGCTATGCTCCCTGTCGATAACGACAATTATGAGCCATCTGACGTTGAAGAATTCCTACAAAGAGCTGAAGAAGCGCGCCAACTAGCGCGACATCGAATACGTCAACAACAATGTAGGGACGCGAGCTACTACAACCTGCGCCGCAGAGAAGTCAAATATCAGCCAGGCGATCAAGTGTGGGTGTGGACACCAATACGCCACCGTGGGCTGTCAGAGAAACTTCTTCGACGCTACTTTGGTCCATATAAGGTCATCCGCCAACTCAGTGACATAACTTATGAAGTTATTCCTGAAGGACAAGAGCGCTCAAGACGTCAAAACCATGCAGAGGTCGTACATGTAGCCCGCATGAAGCCCTACTTCGAGAGATGCTGAAGCATTCCCCCTTGCGTACTTCCCCCAACCGCGCATCGGGACGATGCGTATTTCGGAGGGGGAGTAATGCCGCAGAGACTGCCTTCTACCAGGAGAACCAGCGCGACGCTATGCAAGCGTCTACAACTACCAGGAGAACCAGCGAGACGCTATGCAAGCGTCTACAACGTAGCGCACCTGCGCGCGCTGTAGCAACGCGAGTCATTGCTCCTCGTGCTTGGGCTCGCGACGGTGGCCTGATCGACGGGTTGTGAAAAAAGGTGTTCGAGAGAGACGCTAGTGTGGAACGCTTTAGCGGACTCAGTTATTTACCTATTTTTCTGGGCACAAGTTCGCCCTTTAATAAAGCTATTGTTTGTGTCACCCTCTTGCAATACGTGACAATATGCTCTGCATCCTCCTCAGTGTTCCCCCGAGGGAAGCTGCGGGCAATTTTTCTGCCCTTGACGTTGCTTTTACAGCACGGTTTGCGCTACGCATTTCAAAGAGTTGTTCAAATGGCTCTACTCTGCCCTTGTCTACCTTGTACCATTTGGTATGTTTGAGCTGCTGCACTACTTTTGAGAAGTCAGTGCGATGTAACATATAGTGAAAAAGAAAATCGATCCCTTTTTTCATACCATTGAGATATGAACGTTCAAGGGCTATCGCGGTGCGAATGTTTCATTAATAAATCTACAAAGAAACATCAATCGCGCGATGAGTCGGCCCTTTACTGCATGGTATTACCATCTTCTGACCATTTTAGACTTCGTGTTTTGAAGACCTTCAAAAATTCATAGGCGTGGAGTTTGATTTGCCAAAAACATTTCTCCCTTTTGATACTGTGTAGAAGTATCGTTATATGCATAAGTTAACGAATCCATCGGTGAAAAGTTTGGTTTGTGTATGATTTACGTAAAGACGACTATGCTTTAGAGAATATAAATGAGCTCAAACATAGCCTGTTACCGCCAAGTGAGAGTATCTTTAAGACTGATTGGATTCTTCTTTTTTGTTGGTGCAATATCATGTTCTACGATCCACAAAGAAAATTTCTATAAGTGGTGCCTAGGTGATACTGTAAGCAAAAAAGTCTGCTGGGCCTACACGTTTCCTAGAGTACATACTGTAGTTTTTTACAGAATTTCTTGACTTCAAGCTGTATTGTGCTAGCTGCTTATAGCTGTTTTTAGAGTTCATGCAATGTTTTCGCTTCGCGTTGTGCTACAGCACACCTTGACAAAAAAAGTTCGTGAATCCACTCGTGCATTATGGTTCTGGACGTATATGCATGCATTATGTGCACAATTGTCAGTTGCGTTGGTGGCGCCACTGCCGCCAAATATTTTATGTACAGAGTGCATGGCGCCTTGTTCACACACACACAAAAAAAAAGGTTGTTTTGAAATGATTGTCTCTGCGTCTCTCATTTGTGTAACCTGCCTTTTATTGGATGTTAATAAGTGTTCAATTCTTGTTTTGAGTCGTTGCAGCACAAACTAAAATTGTGATGCAGAGTCAGCAGTGATAAATGCCTGTGGGGAGCGAGATTTGGAAAAACGAGGAAAACTATGGTAGTTTTTAAGATTTTTCAAAGTCTGAACCTGTGAAAGGGAGCCCTGTCGACAAGTTTCAGAGTGTAATAATAACGCAACAGTATTAATTTCATAGTGTCAAGCAGTGACTGCGATATGGCCGGTGTACAGACAAGCAGAAAGGCAGACCACTTCGGCAATAAAAATAAACCAAAATGACTGACTTTTCTCCAAAAGCAAAATTTAACTGCTCCGTTATGGCTACAAGAACAGCCCGCCCAAGCAGTGGTTGACAGACTGCCCACGGCAGATGCGGCGATCCCTTATCTATATTTTTTTATGATTCGTAACACATTCGAGCATCGGGCTGATGTGCGGATACATTGGATCAGATGCAAGGATGATGTTGAAGTGTATAAAGAATGCGAGAAGATATTCCAGCCCGCTTCTTTCTCACGCGCACATTGTATTATTGCCCTTCCGCGAATAAACAAAAGCATCGATTCGATGCTAAAAGAACACGCTAGATACAGTGCGAGAAAATTGGTAGTTTGTAATAAGAGCAAGTCGATGACAATATCTCTTAGAGTGCCAGCGCCCCAAAAGCTTACTTTGGCGCACCGCGTTGAATATTTCAGGCAGGGGGCGTCATCTTTTTTGATTGTACCACTTAATAGCAACAAGTACACACAGCGACACATGGAATACACTTGCGTGGTTTGTATACACTTTTAATTGAACGTCAGTCCATTTCACTGTTGTGCGTCTCAAGTCGTATCTTTGCGACTTGCCGTGACGGCGCAACCAAGCCTATACCGCGATGTCGTGCTAACACGAGAGCGAAAGCTTTGCTCCTCCAGGTACAACCCCGACAAATGGATTTCTGCCTGCATTTGACCTTGACGTTCAGGCGTCAATTTCATCTACGTACGTGCGTCGTCATAGCAACAGACTTGCCCCGTGTCGGTTTGGTCTCTTGCACCGATCTCCCTCTGTGAGGCTCGGCTCCGCGCTTGCCCGGAACTCCTCAATCCTTCCTTTGTTTCGCACCGATTCATAGCCTGCTGTTTCTCTCTCTCTCTCGCTCTTTCTCTCTCTCTACATATACCCATATTCACAAACCAACCTCAACCTTTTCTAGAGTTTTCTTTATCGGTTTTAAACTTTCATTGCGCATGCTAAACAAATTGGACCAGTATTCATGAATCAGTCTTGTCATTATCTTTTGCCCTGTTACCATTTTCGTGCCTTTATAACGCTTGTAGAGAGTACACGAAGCTGAGAAAAACGTGAGGCAAGGCCTAGTTTGGTTTGCGAATACGGGCCTAAATAGCCATAAAAAGTTCACCGCATATCCACGGAGTGAATGGTGATGAGTGGAGCGAAGCGTTCGTCCGTGCATCCGTCCGTTCGTTTGTCTGTTTGCCGACGAGCACGAGCCGCCGCTGCCCTCCTAGCCCGCCATTCCGCTTCGTCCATGTGGGTGGTAGTGGTTAGAAGATGAGAAAAGGCACCTAATTTCTGCAACCCGGTCGGGAGCACGGCGCAGTGCCTATCGTCCATGTCTCTCCAAGAATCCGACACGTACGGCGACTATCCAGGAGACTGAGAGTGGCACTCGTTCCCCGCGTACCCCGGCACAGCCCGCGCAGCAGCCGATCGGAGAGTAGCTGTACAGTGCCATCTAAAATATCCTCACTCAACTGCAGTTTGTTGTACTTCTATGAGCCAGCGCCATCTATTATACTGTTCGGCAGATGCTGCCGGTTACGCCTGATGTGGGACAAAGTTAGACTAAGAGAAGCTTCGCTTCTAAAAACAAATAGCAGCAAAGGCTGTAAGTGTATCTGCTGAAACTGCGTAGTGCTTGATGTTCGCGTATACTACTACAGGCCGTAATGTTGGCTAGGGCGCCCGCCTTATATGCACAGTCGATCATGTGTACAGGTAGTACTTATCCTCTGCGGAGGCGTGGTATTTCACTGTGGATTTTTCCATGTTATTGTTCTGATTTGCTATTAGAATATACATCATGAGTAGATGCAGTTATGCGTTGCAGCCACCGGTGGTTCTATTATAACGACAAAGAAGGAATTCCCATCAGCCCGACTTGTGATGTACGTCGGGCTGCACACAACTGTCTTGCACCGCTGCTCTGTGAGCCGACTAGCCCCGCCTTTTGCAGCGATGAATATTTCCAACGTGATGTGCACATAAAGACGAGTGGGGCTTTTATCGCAACCGTACGAGGGACAACATTGTACCAGAAAAGTGCCTCTTACAAGATGGAAAGTGCGGAAAGCCGACACTATACGCGTTTCTACATTTCGCTATATCGTCTTGATTTTTTTTTTTTGCTGCATGCTGCATTTCCCTCCGCTTCTGCTTCAGCCACATGAAACGCCTTCTGCGAGCTCTGTATACGGGGTCCTCGTGAAGGAGCTTGCCAGATTAGCGTGCCTGCTTTCCACTTAATCCCCAGCAGCCGAAAGCACGTCGGCAAATATGTACGAGTGTACGCTATATTTCATTGCGACCATTTGTTTTCTCACATTGCAGGCCCTTCGTACTCGTGCATGCGCGTTTGCTCTTAGTTTGCGCGTGCCAACAGAGTGGTCTTAGTGGTTGGTGGCTGCGTTTCTGCGACTTGGTACATTGGGGATCCGACTCCTTGCTTCGCTAGCGCCTTTCCTGTCGGGATGTAAGAACGCCTGCTAAGCGATGGTTAACGCTGAAGGGCACAAAACTAGTTACCAGTCAAAAGTTTCGACAGCCGGTTGAACTAAGGAATGCATAATTTGACCCTGCATGTGATCACCTTACTGGGACTGCTTTATTGCGACTGTCTGTCTGTGGCTGTGTACGTATAACCGTGGGACTTTAACGGTCTGTATATGATGGTCTCAATGCAGGAGGATCGGCATGGTGCGCTTTTTAGCAGTTTATCTGCAATCCTCTATCAAGTAAGTGTAGCGGCTGTGACAGCTATATTTAGCAGGAGTATTTCACCGCAATTATTTTTGGTACTGTTTGACATAGATGACACACATGACATAGAGAAAATGGGGAGGGAGCAGGCTGACTACTATACTAGAGGGCATAACGCCTGTCCACACCTTCGGGAAGGTGGAATAAAGAAAAAATATGGAAGATTCAGTGCGACATCTGGCATATAGATTGCAGGTATTCGCCGCGGATACCTTCATGGTCATGGTGCTTGGCTACTGGCCACAAGGTCTTGGATTCGCCTCGGTTTTAACGGGAACGGTTTCCGGAAACTCAAGTGCTCTTGGTATTGAATGCACACTGAACGCGCGCAACTTGTGAGAATTAAACTGGAGTGTTCCACAATGGTGTTATGACTTGAACCCCACCCAGAGGTAGCTTGCATTGCTTTGGTTGAGACCTGGTAATTGTTTTTAAATATCTGACAGCGTCGTGATTAGAAACAAAGCGCGCTGTGTAAATTTGGTCTTATTGAACAAGTTGGCTTTGCTATAGGGTTAATACGCCTACGGAAGGAGCCATGACACAGTTTCGTCATGGTGATAAAGGGGCCTGGAACTTAGAAATGAACCCTTCAATTACGCAGCTGATTCAACTAGCCTTGTTGGAGCCTACATACTGCGAGGCTTCACAAATCCAAAGTGAACATTACACGCCGAAACTTGAATCCGGAAGTAAATGTAAGACCAGAAGCGCGTATCCAAAAGTTACTTGTCCGATATCAAGTGGCGTTGCGGAAATTAACTATTACGCGTAGGACCTGCTGCTATAGTGGCGTTACGGAAGTTAACTATTACGCGTTGGACATGCTGCCATTGTATCTGTCCTTAAGTGTCGCAAGTGCAATTGGAAGGCAATAAACAGCTCGTTAAAGACAGGCTTTAGCATGCACTGCGAGGTACAGCACACGTCCTGACGCATACATAAGACCATCAAGCATAGGCCCCAGAGGAAGTCAATCAGTGACTCGCAACTAAGCGGCCGCAATAAAAGCGCCTGTGATAAACGGAGCCCGGCTTCAACACTCACAACGACAGTGATAGGGCGTGGGGAGGGGGGCAGTATACGAGCAAAAGTTTATAATACGCTTACACTTAAAATGCTAAATTGAAGCAAATGAGGCACGGGAATGGTGACAGTATAAGCCGGGGTTTACATTATGCGCACGCGTGAGATCTGCCGGACGTTTCTACCGGAAGACAATACGGGAGCGCGAGGCTGCCAAATCGTGCGCATACACAAAGGAGCTAATGTCGGCTGGAGTGCGCACTTGGCTTGTCTCATTGACGGCAAATCCCCCGCAAGAAGACCTGACGTCGCGACTAAACGGTTCCGTGGCCGGTGCTGTGGTGCGCTCGTTGACCCAATTTAAATGCAAATGGCTTCCTGTCTTTTTTCTCCACCTGCAATAGGCTTTATGGACGAATGTGCATATACGGAACCTGCCCTAAAAACAACTAAGAAATGAAACGCTACAAGTGAGAGAAATGTGTTCTCCAAGTTTAGCTGCGTCGCTCGAATCCTTTCGCTAATGCTCCGTTATCCCCCGTTTCTGTCTTTATAATACTGCATACTTCCTATTCTACCCACTCTTTCTCGCTATGCAAGCATAACTAAGCTTGGCAAAGACGGTTGTAACGAATGCTGGAGCTTACAGCGAACACAATGTACGTGTACAAACGCACGCTTGAGTGCAGTTAAGACAACGAGGAACCGTTATATATCTTGTATTGGCATGGGTAATGAGAAGATCAAGGTTGTGCTTGAATAGCACCTATTAGGGAAAACTGGTTACCGTTGACGACTATGAGGCCTGATATCCGATAAAAAAAAGAAGTAGGAGATAATCACTTGGGTTGCGCCAGGACTCTGAGGAACAACCACCCAACCAACCACTTAAAATTTAGTTATGTTCACTCGAAAACATAGGGGGTATGATTTCTCTCACGGAAAATTACGGCATCAAAACCTTTTGAGCTGCAAATATTTACATGAGATAAACATCAGTATATAGGATAAACAGATTAATATAAACGATGCTGCAGTATTTTAAACGAGTGCGCGACTGCAGCGAAAGAAGTGACCACCCGGGTGAGCACTTTGGCCTTTTTGGGTCTGGAAACTAAGCGACCCGTTGAAGCACAACGCTACCATAATTAAAGAACCTAAAATGCACTCTGGCTGTGCTGTGTGCTCTGTAGGCCTGGCGCTTTCTGGTTTGACACTTCCTTAAGGAGGCTAAAACACCAGTTCAATGATTAGGAGAAGAACACAATCGTCGAATATCGATAAAGTTACTGCGCCCAAGATATGTCCAATGAGGGACGCTGATTCAAAGAGGAGATCTGGATTATATTTCTACATTGTATACTATTATATGACTCTCTCGTCCTTACCAGTGTTCGTTATTCTTGCGAAACGTCATCTTTTCTCTGTTTTAACTACGGTGCTGTTTTTGGTCGATGTTTTAATCACCAACCGTCGTATATCATACATCGTAGTGACATTTAACCTCGCAAAATGGGTAAACCTCACTAATATTGGCCACTCGTTCCCACAACTCACTGTTCCCAACACTCGCCAGCACTATATATATATTGCTCTTGCCACACCTCTAACTTCATACCGCTTCGTTCCCACTTCATTCCCGCTTCATTCCATGGCCATCCAACTTCACCGAACGCACTTTATTCAACCCACTTTTGTTCGCCTCACTTCATTCAGCCCCCAACGCACGCCACCAGTTTCACTGTTTCATCAAAGTCCACCGAGTGGAGTGGGCTGAATTTTTTTGTTTAAACCGAGTTTTGTGTCGGAACATTTCAGCTTGACTATATGTTGGAAGTGAACGTTAGCGCAGTTGTTTTTTGCCATTTTATGGACGTATAATATTTTTAAAAAAGAAGACACAGAAGCGCGAGCTTCGGCTGTTGGAAAGTAACACTTTAATTAATAAAGATGCAGCTCTAATGGAATAACACTCGTAGGTTATTCTTTCTTTTATTCCGCACTTTCTTCTCATCGCACATATGCGCCAATTTACGCCCGGCTTGGCAATCTTGGAGGATTTCTCAGATTTGGAAACATTTTTTCTTCGTTTTCTTCTCGCACACTCCATTATTGCTCTTTGTCGCAGCTCCTACTCCGGACAATTAAAAGGGTCAGGCCGCCTTTCTTGCGAGGCAATCTCCGAGTTTTATAAGCAACGACACAATCTGAAGCTTGCGCACCAAATCAAGAGAATGACGCTGACGATGCTATTTTATTCCCTCTTTCGAGCCCAAGGAGGGCAGGAGGAAAGGAAGCGCATAGCGGCGAAACGCGTGTGAAATGTCGCCATGTCGCCATGGCATTAAAGAGATCTAAGAGCGTTGGTCATCTCGGAGAACTTTGGAGTAGCGCCAAGCGTAAATAAAGAGATAAAGAAAAAGTATGAATACCCGCTGAGTGGTAAAAAGGACGTAATTTAATAATAATGCGACTAATGGTAGTTTGGTCGCGAATGGCCCTGCATGATGATGGGGCAAGGCGGTGGAATGGCTGGAGAATAACGATGTGATATAACAAAACAAGCTCCTCGACCGATGCGCGGGATTTGACCACGCGCGGATAACAAAAAAAAATGTATCTCTACCAGAAGACCCCCTCCCCCCTCTCCCTCTCGAAAAAAAAAATCGCAGCATATCCACAGAGTGAATGATGATGAATGGGGCGAAGCGTCCGCACGTCCATCCGTGCTTCTGTCCGTCCGTGCGTCCGTCCGTGTGTTGGTCCACGCGTCCGTCCGTGTGTCCATCCATGCTTCCATCCGTGTGTTAGTGCGTGCATCTGTGGCTATTTTCAAACAAATTCCACATGCAAACGCGAGAAAGAAACGTAATGAGTTATCACTCATTTAAACGTACATGAATGACAGCTATTCCGACTTAGTTTAGGGACGAAGCAATCTTGGAACTAGCGAGCAATCAAGAAAAAGTGTACTAACATGCGAGCGCTCTTAGAGGCTTCTTAATGTTTCACAAGGCGTTCTCACTCATAATGAAGCAACCCTAAGTATCATAAGTGAATTTCGCAGCATTTGCATTAGGAATCTACCCGATATTCTTACAAGCATTAACTATTCCCTCCCACCCTCCCACTTGACGTTAATCTTGATATGCGCCTGCTAACAGTCGCGTGTATCTCACGAGAACGCTTCTTTATGACGTGTACTTGATGCTCTCTGAGCCCCGCCATGGTGGTCTAGTGGATAAGGTATTCGGCTGCTGACCCGCAGGTCGCGGGATCAAATCCCGGTTGTGGCGGCTGCATTTCCGATGGAGGCGGAAATGTTGTAGGCCCGTGTACTCAGATTTGGGTGCACGTTAAAGAACCCCAGGTGGTCAAAATTTCCGGAGCCCTCCACTATGGCGTCTCTCATAATCAAATGGTGGTTTTGAGACGTTAAACTGCACAAATCGATCAATAGATACTCTCTGAAGCGCACAATTTGAATTTTGTTCATGATTACGTGTGTTATAATACACGATTACTCATATCGGAGTCGCGTGCATTCCATGGCCGCTAAATTAATTCATATATGTGGCTTATTGCACTCTGCCAGTGAGTGCATGTGACTTCCCACTGCGCACTGCTTATCTCGCTTTGGTATCGAGTTTGTGACGTATAGCCCCGTTACATTCATATTCCTTGACTTCCACGGATGCCTCTGAGCGTGGTTCTCTTTTCACTCTATAAGTTGATGCGTCTCTGCCGACTTGGAACACCATGGCGGCTGAACTTTGCCCAATCGGCGCAGTGTTTTCATTTCGATACCTCTAGTTTTTCTTCAGAAAAGTGCCGAATGAATAAAGTGCCGACGACTGCTCTGACAGGTAATACGCTTACACCACGGGGCCTCGGATTGCAGTTCATCGAGTTGTGCGTCCATGAATTTTTCTTTCTGTTTGTTTGATTTTGGCATAACATTTACAGTTGTCTCCCTCGCTTTTCTACAGATGATTGGTATAGACATAAAGCAGTCCATGAGCCCTAGGCCTACCACAAAAATAAAGAACACAAACGAGGTGCGGAGATCTGACGCTACCTGGGGTCTTGAGCACGCGTCATCGAAGACTGGAAATGTGAGTTTGCCTGGATGCGATAAAGCGGCTCTTTAAGAAGCTAATCCAGTTTCCTGGTTCGCTTCAACGGTCTCCGTAAAAGCCTGATTACTATTTGGCCGTGTGCTCGCTGTGAGAAAACTTCACGAAAGCACACGCGTGCCCCTCTTAAATTGTGACGCAATGCTTGCCGCGTTGCATGAAACCTTAAGAAATAGAGATGCCTGTTGCACTGGATAGAAGACAGGGGCGTAGTCAGACATTCATCCAGGCAGTGGGGAGGAGAGTTTATCACTCTTGTACATTCGTACGTGTTTTTTTGTATGTATGTACTTGTACGCATGCGAGAATTCAAAACATTAGGGATGATGAATGAATCCTCTTTCCGGCAATTTCTGAGCAAGGAAGGGAACCTTAGCCCTTGCTGGGAATTGTTTAGGCCGAGCTTTTTATAGTTTCACTCAAACTTGTCTTTTATCTTACATATTTGGGTGCACAATGCGTACTCTTCGGATGTCAGTATGGAAGTCACGCGTACCACCTCGCACATGGGATCCGTTCGCTCTACTGGGCAGTCTTTTTCAGTGGTCACGTGTGCTAGGTTTATGACCATCAAGATAAGTTTAACGCAAAAAAAGGACAGTGAGTACAAACTTATTCGAAGACGACGAAATGCAAGATGCACCACAATGACAAGGCAGTGCATATCGTTCATCACCATTAGTATACGCACGTTTTAAACGTACTTGTGCAACTCGGGCATTTGCGGTACTAGACTCGTTTAGTCTGAAACTTTTCGAGAGTGAATGTACGCTCTTTGCCTCACTCTACGTAATCTTTAATCAGAACTTACATCCAGTATTGCCCTGGGAAACTAAAGGGGATTTTATAAGAAGTAATTGTAATACAAACGTGAAGAAAGAAAAGTGGTCGAAAAGATCATTTTCCACCGGCAGGATCCGCACCTGCGACCTTCAAATAACGCGTCTTATGCTCTACTACTGCGCTACAGTGGCAATCACCCCCCCCCCCTCCCCCGTCAACTTTTTAGGGTGTATATGTGCATTAAACCTGGGAGTGTCAGTCAGCGCCAGCCGTTGCTATTGCGGCGAGTGTCTTTATCTGTATCAGGTTGGTGTCAGGTTGTTCGTGATATTATTACGAAATGGCAGCTGACCAATTTTCCCTCGCATATTGCTTCAAGGAATCAAGAGTGCAGAACGAGACCCTTTCAATGAATGAAATGAAGTGTATATTTAAAAGCTCGTTTTATCAATTAGAGACAATAATAATGAGAACTAAAAGACAGTGATGCTAGGGCGAATATAGGGGATGTTATTAGAAGTAAATGTAAAGTGAATGTGAAGATATGAAAGGGGTCGCAAAGATAACGCGCCACCAGCAGGATACGATCCTTCGATCTTCGAAGGTCGCGCTCGAGTTATGTCCTGTGTTTACTTTGTCTTCGTTCTTTTCTTCTTCTTTTTTTTTTTTGAACTGTTTGCCTCGACCGGCTATGAATCGTTACCAATTTGCCCAGTTTTCAATACTACTCGGTAGTAATAAATATCTTAAGCGTTAAACAGTATCGGTGGTGTTTGTACGGGCCAACAACTCATCCCGCGAAGCACAGTGCTCGATCTAAGGCGTCGACATCGTGAGCAGCCGGCACTGCAAACCTTTTCAACGAAAACTAACTGATTTCACGGTAATCAAATTACTTTACCAAGACAGCTGGCGTCCTTGCTGTAAACATACTCACGCCGCTGTGCCTCGAACAAATCACGCCATTTCCCTCGGCATTTGAATTCCAGCCTGCCGTGAAGAGATGCGGTGGGTCTGAATTTCGAGCTTCGTTCCATCCCGACGCAGCGCAAACATCTTCGCGTCGCGCGTATGTCACAGTGCAAGCGTAGAGGAGCTTCCGCAAAATGAATTCGGGAAACGTGAATTCCGCCTCCGGAGGGCGCATATTTGTTTTCTCCCCGACTCCTCGAATACAAATGGCCGCAGTTCACCGGCGATTCCGTGCTTCGCGCGTATACGTTTCTAAGGCTTTTTATGCGTGTTTCACAATTCACTCAACCCGGGGAGCTGTGCCAGTCGAATGCGTGCATGCATCTGGCTAATTCACGTTAGGTTTGACGTTACCCGATAAACTCTCTAAAATTGAGCAGCCGCTTAGAAAATCAATCTCGTAAAGCAAGATTGTTGACGCAAGATTATTGACACAAGATTGGGGTTGTTATACGTGTAAAAACTCAGCTAAGTTTCATAGCTATCTAGTTACTATTCTCACTAACACTGGCGTCGTTTCGAAAATGTTATAATAAAAATAAGAACAATAAACTTCGAAAGGTAACTCATGGTGGCTAAATTAATGGCTATAATTAAGAAGGTATGGCGGTTATTCGGTCCATCTCCACAAAATGGCGCACATGCGTTAATTAAGAGTACGTAACTATACACTTTGAAGCCACTTTAGGATGTGTACCTTACCTTTGATGTGAACGTGAAATTTTCCGTACAGCGTGCCTAAACTGAGAAGCTATCAGTGCGCACGCACCTTATTTGCTCTGAGCTTGGTCCACAGTATTCGATGAAACCCTCAGTGCAGATAATAAGGTCGGCGTCGAAACAGACGGGTTGTGGGTGCTTTCTAATAAGTTCGCTTAGAAAAGCGTTTTGTAATCAAGGTGTTCTGCGTTTCAAGGTTAACAAGCATCGAAGCGCTCACATTTAGTAAATTTCGCTACTAAGAGAGAATAAAAAGCACAAAACAAGAATGCTCAGTGTGGCAACATGTTGGACGTCAATAATGAAAACAGAAAGGGTTCACGAGAACAATCGATTTCATTAGCGACGTTCACCTGGGAAACGCGTACCTCCAAGGGTGGGGCCGCCCTATTGTTGCCAGTAGCGTGACGCCGCAAACATAGCGTTAGCCGTACGCACTGCTAAGGACTTCAAGCCCCAATTTAGTTACGTGCATTGCTGAAACAACAACACCAGCAACAACAACAACATAAACAAACAACTGAAGTTTCTAACAATCACGTTGGCTACAACGAAGTGCAGTTGTAGTGAAATATCAGAAGGGGTTGCGGCGCCCATCCTTCCTTTGATTCCTTGAACGACTTAAGTGTTTATGTATAGCTCAATCATTGGATTGATAATAAAAGGATCTAAGGTTGTAGTTATTGTAGGGTCGCTGTGATTTCCTAATGAACACAAATCTTATGAACTGTCCTTAGTTCATATTATACCTTGCCGCTATTTGTATGAATATCAGCAATATGATCCGGATATATGAACTGGGGTATGACCGTACATACTGTGCTCATTCATGCATTATAAGCCCAATAATATATAAAGTATGGGCATAGTGCCTTTGATAAGTTTTTCATATTTTATTCTTAATGTTCTTTTTATATATATTGGGCAGAAAATGGGAAGGTATACGCTACGCTAGAGCCGGCTATCGCAACATCATGATAGTATTATACAGGATAATCAGACAAAAAATGAAAATGAAATAGGGAAAAAACTAATCTAAGGCATTATGTACATACTATATACATTATTGGGCTTATAATTTATGTATGAGCACAGTATGTATGGTCATAGTCCAGTTCAACAATCGGGATTATAATGATGATATATCGGGATCATATTGCTGAATTTTATTGTATTGCGACCATACAGTTTGTGTGTTTATCCTGTACATTACTGCCATGATGTTGGGATAGTCGGCAGTAGCGTAGCCTACCTTCCCATATTCTGCCAAAGATAAATAAAAAAACAATAGCTGACATTAGCCAGCGTACACCCACCGCTATCAGACATAAACCAGTGTTGATAATATCTGCGTAATTGTGGTAACTGGATAAGGAAACCGTTTATTCAGAATCAATGTAATTAAGCTATAAGTTATAATAGACAAAGTGAAAATCATAAACCTAGATTTTATTAGGGTGGCACATAGGAAAAGCAAAAAGAAAATGATGACACAGACGTCAAGAAAGTTTAGCGCCTACCTTTCTTGACATCTGGGTCGTCTTTTCCTTATTCTTTCTTTTCATATGTGCCGCACTATAACAAGCTAAGTTTGTGGATATCCAACTCGCCCGATCAACAACGCTTCTGAAAATATTAGCACGTCAACATAGATAGGAGGCAGAAGAATCCCGTAAAAAAAATACATTGCTTCGAAAATTGTCGGCCGTACACTAGCAACAATGTTACGTTAGATGGCTATCTGTATTTCGGTGAATACTGTCAATAAGGACAATATGAAAACAACGTACAACAACATTCTGACTGCATCTTTCCCTATCACGCCGTTTGCCCAATTTTACTTTTGTGACTCGGTATAAGGCTAACTCTCTGCACAGATTGCTCTTTTGTGCCCGCAACTCTGACACCCACAAATGACAAGATGTCAATATTTCTAGTAATGACCTGAAGACAGTATGGTAAATACATTGGCGGGAAAGCAGCAGGAACGGAATGCAAATGGCAGAAAAGACGCTCGTCGGGCCCAGTGCACCATCATCTTGAACTGAAGACCTGCATGACTGGGTCAGTACAGCGCGACTGCACTTGCACGCGTCCATAGTTCGACAAAAATGGTGGAGTGTGCTTTATAGACTCACTCATGAAGTATATTTTGTCCTTAGGTTCACCGGGACGAAGGAAAACCAATGTTTTCTGCGAGGGGTGGGAAGGGAATGTCGAAACTCACGTTTATACTCACGTGCTCTCACACATACTCCAGTACACTGCACGCCATCTCAATATTAATTGATCAGGGCATAACGAGCATTTCTGAAAAGAAACACACGAATGCAAATAAATGTTTAAATTGAAATATTGTGAAACAAACGACAAATATCTCAACCTCAGTTGAATATCGATTCAACGTCTTTCTTTTTTCTGCGTTCGTACTGTTTGTATTTCAATTTACATATTCCTTTGCATTTGTTTGTTTGTTTTCAGAAATGCTCGTTATGCACTGATCCATTTATATACAGATGGTGTATAGTGTACTGGAGTATGTGGGAGGAGACGTGAGTATAAACGTGAGTGGCTATAACACTGATAGTAACGCTGAAGACGAGCAGATACGTCGGCACAAAACGTGGAGCTCACTCAGACTGACTCAATGAATGCATCTTGCGAATAGGACTTACTTGGGCTTAGGCTCACCATAGTTTTCTCTAACCGAACTCACTCAGACTCGCAGCTTGATCTGAGCCTGATTGAACCCGAGTGAGTCGAATTATGCGTGGGTATGCCGGCCTATGCACGTGTCGCACTGACATTCGCCAAGACGTGATGATCGACTAACATCGATGTCGATGCGGCAAAGCTTGCCGCCTCACCGGCATCGATCTCAGCGACATATTTCCGCCAATGTCGGAGGCTTAGTTCTCTTATTAGTAGTTTTAAATCTGCGTCGTAACGAGCCCGTGGTCTCGTACTTCGCAGCCTGTGACCCCACGAGGGACGGTAATGATGCAGCAGAGTACAGCGTCGCACCACGAACCGTGCCCTTCAGTGCTTTATTGACGGAGTACAGCAGTATTTATTTGCCTGGAATGAGAAATACACGAGCGAGCCATGATCTCGTGATGCAGTTCAGTTCCTGTACTTGCACAATTTTTTGTATCTTAAAATATGTGGGCAGAACGTGACTTAAACGAGAAATTATGAGGTGAGTGTAGCTGAACGCACTGCTGCTAAGCTCATGCTGTTAAAGGCTACTAAAGCAAACAATGTTTGTCTTAGTTTGATACACTTACCTCATTGCACTAGTACCGAAGTTTTGGCAGAAGGTAACTACAGCAGTTTGTAACCTGATGGGTAGTACAAAAACACGGAACTTAAAAGACATTGCAACACTCTCGATTAGTATAGACGAGAACGCATTCAGTACGCTTCACCACAACACACGCTCACACAAAAAGATGCAACCGCGGTGCGTTAACTGCAGGCCCATTCCAGAACCTCTATTTCCTCCACATCCTCCGTCCCACTTTTTACTCTGCCAAATGTCCTGGCTGCGGAGCAGTCCCGACGTTAATTCACGTAATGCTGGAATGTCAGCGTCTTCGTAGTGAGTATACATAGTTCAAAGCCGGTGACCCGTCACAAAAGGCACACACGCTACTGCACCCTTGAGGCCACCTAGTGGCTGCATAGCAAGCTCGAAAAGATTCAATACACCGAGTGTTTGAAGTACGCACAACGAACAGAATATCGCCATCGCATTCAACTCTTAAAGTGGAAGCTTAATGGTATTCCCCCCCCCTTTTTTTTTACCTCCCCCTGTCATTTGGTAGCGTTTAGGTGGTGCCCTGACAACCGGTATCACTGAAACGAAAGCCTACGAGATCAAAGGGATTTCGTGACGTTTATGCTAGTTGAGTTGCGCATGAGCTTTGGCGGGGTGAAAAAAAAGGCGGATTCTGCTTTCTCATTCTGAGTGCCCCTTTTCTTCGTTTTAGCGCTGTAGACCAAAAGTCATGGTGGTGAGAACATGTTATTTTCACTGCAAGAAACGACAAATATCTCAACCTCAGTTGAATATCGATTCAACGTTTTTCTTTGTCACTGCATGCGCTCATACTGTTTGTATTCTAATTTACATATTTATTTGCGTTCGTGTATTTGTTTTCTGAAATGCTTGTTATGCCCTTGAAATATATGCGCTGTTTGCGAGAATATATATATTGGCTTCCAATGTATTACGAAATTGCATATCACATTACTTCTGCATTTTTTTAAAGGAGCAGTAAAGAACCCCTAGGTCCTAGGATTGTTGTTAAGAGAAATAAGGGCCCTTTTGCTTTGTGAACATGGTGCCATAAGAATTTTGTGACGTGCTTTGTAAGGAAGTTACCGGAGTTAAAACATCGGTTCTGGCTATTTTCAAATTTTGCGCGGCCTCGCAACCCCTCTCCCTCACAGAGACAGGAAGGCGTAGCCTGTTGTCATGACTGGTTTAGACCAGTCGAAGAGCTGCGGGCGTGCTACGCCAACTCTCTGATCGGTGACTTTGCGCTTTGCGTCACTGCGCGGGAAAGAAGGATTGATCAGGCTTAGGAAAGGAGCGTGGAAATCGTTTGTCAAAATGGAGGTTCTGCATGGTGCGCAGCGCTGTAATATTCTAAAATGTGATTGCCACGGTCTGCTCTACGAATTGCCCATCTCTTTTGGGAGGTGTTAAAAAAATTGGAGCCTGTGGACTGACCCTTTAAGGGTAAGTTGTGCCAAAAACCAATGACCACAGCAAAAATTTGAACAAATTAAAGAAAGGTATATCTCAAATAGTGTAAGTACGCACTGCAGTCACCATGTAAAATATTAGTTTTGAAGTGTTCGTTTGAATGCGTCAACAGAACCTTTGAAAAGTTAAGTAAAAGGGGTCGAGACATCTTTCTTGTGTCCATGTTTGCATGCCCTGTTTCTTCTGAAAAAAAGTAAAGCTCTCTGACATAACAACCCAGCTTGCCGCTTTGCATCGAAAAATCTTGTAGGTGGCCTTTTTGAGATTTTTCTCACACACGACAAGCGTCAGATGTGCGCGCCGAGTGCTTAGCTTTCTTGGACAATAAATTTTCCAGATTTTTGCCGCAGGACTCCATGCAAGGGCTGCTAACGAGGAAAAGCAAATACAAATAAAGGTCAGCCAGCTCCACTTGGCGGAACCTGATGAAAGAACGAAGCATGTGGAGTGCAGTGGGGTTGAATGACGTGGGAATGAATTGGATTGAACGAAGTGTGATGAATGAAGTGGAAAGAGTGGCGGGAGCCGTAGTGGGTGTAGTACGGTGAGTTGCGGGAGTATAGTTAGTGGGAGCGGCACATAACCGTAGGAGATTCACCAACTCTGGGTAAATCCCACAGGTGCCTGTTTCTGTGCTTACGAAGCTCGTTTTGTTACCATCGTTAGTCGTTAATTGCTATTGTTAAGCCAAATCAAAACTTTGTTGAAGTAGGCCTTCACCGTTAAAGTTGGCCATCTTTGAAAACCACATCCCTGAAAAAGAAAAGTATCTTACTCTTGATAAAAAAAGCTTTAAAGGATGCTAAAAATAGCGTCGGTTCGAGCGGGCGCAGATAAAGACTAGGCGAGCGTAAGCAGAGGAGGGGTGCAGTTGGCACTACTTTGCAGACGCTGCGAAAAAAAAAAACAAAAAACAAATCGAACCTATTGCTGTAATGTAAACGGGAACGGTGGTGCTGACGTAGGGGTAGGCGACAGATGTTTGGGACATGCCCGGCGATGCCCGCATCCTTGCCTCGTTTGTATTGATCTGTGTACTGAAGCACTTGTAAGTTCAGCGCCTCTATTACTTTTTTTAACGGTCATTTCTCGAATCGGCTGAACTCGCGGATTCACCATTATCTCTTTTCTTGTTGCATGTATATCTCTAGGCTATCGACGCTTGCAAACGTGGTACGTAGTGATGGTAAATCTGTGATAACAGCAGTAGCGACGATGGTGATGCATTTCAGAAATTCTGGCGGCCAGCTTTGAAACAGCTGCACACTGTCTTTTGTTCGTTTTATTATTCAAGCTGTTGTACTTTGGCGTGTGTGCGAATAGGGTTGTACATAGGAAGTGTTCACAAACTATTATTATACAGGACGCCACTCTGTATAACCATATCACCAAAATATTACTATTTACTTGCTTTGTTTACGTTATAGACGTGGAAAGATCCTTACGTTCTTTCAACATGACCTTTCAGCCATCACGCGTTGGCAAGCACATTCCTGGAACAGCTTGTTCGCTGTCTAAGCGGAGACAGTGTATGTATAAAGTGCGGGGCACTTTAGTAGCCCGGGTTGTCGTATTGTGCAGTGTGCGTTCATCGCAAGCTGCCGTAGTTTGGCGTAATGCTGGCGTTAAAAAGCAGCATGATACAGCGCGCGCTCATGCCAAGAAGTCTTCTTGCTCTTTTTCTTCGAGTGTATGGACGATGATTAGTATAGAGCACTCCAGGGGCCCGGGATGCGTTATGCTGTCGTCACTCGGCGTAACGCTGGCAAAACGCGCTCAAAAATTGAAAATTACGGAGCAAGCAGAAAGTAGAAAGACTAAAAAAAGATGGGGAAGAAAATAGAATAGAAAATAGAATAAGCCAGAAATAGAAATAAAGTGAGGGGAAAAATTAAAGAGAGGAGGAATGGCGGAAAAAACTGAAAAATAGAAAAAGAAAGGAAGAAATGTGGAAAGAAAGAAAAAGCCGACAAGAAACAATCAAAGATGGTCAAAGTCGAGGGACGTGGTATACGTAACACGGACTGGAGGAGAGAACAAGAACACAAGCGGAAGGATGCCCAGCTCCTCGACTCCTTCAGCCTTGTCACCACCAGTGTGAAGCTGCCTTTTTTCAAACATTTTCTTTATATGAACGGCCCTCCGCCACATCAAGAACTCACAAGAGACAAAGGCACTGACTACAGGTGCCTACAAAGCAACACGTTCACCCACGGCGTACTATCGCCGCATATGAGGCCAATGTTGCATAGCTACATCTTTACTCACTGCACTGTGGCAGACACTGGCGCACCTCCTCCTGCAGTGCAAAGTAAGTACCCCAAGGCAGCAGCGCTAGATGTGTACCAAGACCTCCTCAGTGAAGCGTGGAAGGCTGCGATCTCTCAGCCGGATATGGTCTACCAGCGTCAACTAGTCGCTGGAGCCCGGCGGGCTGTCCAGGCCAGAGGGTTCCAGGAATAAGGTACCCTTCCATCTTCACTCAAAATCTTTACTCAAAAAATATTTCTCTCTCTCTCTCTCTCTCTCTCTCTCTCTATGGACTGGAAACGTCAGCAAGACTTCGATCGATAAGGTGCGCCTATATTAATTCTTAACGTTTTGTTCGCTAAGGCTAGCTGTTTATTTGTTGTTGTTGTTGCACATGTCTACTGTAGAAGTCCTGTACATGTACTGTATATGTCTATTGTACAAGTATACTACCGGTGCAGCAGACTTGTTTATTTTTTTCCGGTACGAAGTGCCCAGGTGGTGGCTCAATTAGGAACCATAACTGCACGGTGGCTTAGTGAAACACAAAGAATAGAAGATAAACCTAAAGCCAGCGCTTGCCCTCTTAACATGGCGTATGAAAAATACTGCAACTTTGTAATAGCTTAATAAACTCAATAATCAATAATTTACAATTTTTTACACGTGTCTCGTAACGTTTCTTTGTCACTTCTTACTTTAAATGAAAGAATGTCCTACTTTCGACATTCTCTCATTTATCAAGCAACTGTTGATTAGATCAGTCTGACAGATTTTAAACTTCGGCGCTCAAAGTCTTGTAGTGCTCACGCCCTATGCTCAGAATATACTAGAAAAAAATTTTTCACTCAGCTTTCATTCAGTACCTGTTAAGCCTATACACAAAAGGGCAATTTCAGGCTTGCAATCGATGTCGAAGCAAAGGAGAATAAAAGACGTAGAGGTTAGCTGGAAAATCGAAAATGAGAACTCATAAATGATGACCCTACTGCGGAGGAGAAATAACGTACACACTTCGGAAGAAAGTTGCATGTAAATGGAAAAAAAATAAAACAATCGCTGTAGAAATCAATTGACGACGGTGAGGTGCCTCGGTATTAGAGAATTAAAAATTATACTATTGCAAGCCCTCTGGGGAGAGGTACCTTGTTACCGGAGAATGGCGACCGCTTTCTATCGGATCGACGACGGAGAGCGCCACCGTGTTTAGTGCGATGCGAGCGCAAGCTGTGCCGGGATTGTTATTAAGTCCCGCAGCTGAACTTCGGCTTAATTACTCCGCTTGCAAGCGGCGATAAGCCATAATGAGGGTCTTAACAAAGCAGCGTACCCGAATTTTCGTTTTATTGAGTTTCGTGATTATTTATGTTTGTTAAAAGAGCTGAAAGGACACGCCTACCCCGCCGACCCATTCGATTCTTTTTTCTTCTTTTTCTCTGTTTATATTGTGTTGGTATATTCCAGAGTTCATTTCTAGGGTCCGTTCAAATGTAAATAATCCTGACCAATATTAGGTTAACATTCCCACTCGCCTCATCACCGGTTCTTTTCTCCTGTTTGTTTCTCTGCTTCAGAAAAATTGCCTATCACAATTGTCTATCCTCCAAACTTGGTGTTTTGAATCGCTTTACAAGCACACGTACGCAGTTGTTCTGTAAGTGATTTTATTCTTGCCCCTAATAGATATGGGACAATTTTGCTTATTACTAATACGTGAGTGTTATTATACGGCTCCGCATTCTTACACACACACACACACACACACACGCACACGCACACGCGCACACACACACACACACACACACACACTCACACGCACGCACGCACGCACACACACGCACACTCACACGCACGCACGCACGCATGCACACATGCACACACACACCACACACACACGCACGCACGCACACACACACACCACACACACACTCACACGCACGCACGCACGCACACACACGCACACACACGCACACTCACACACACGCACGCACGCATGCACACATGCACACGCACACTCACACGCACGCACGCACGCATGCACACTCACACGCGCACACGCACACTCACACGCACGCACGCACGCATGCACACACACACACACACACACACACGCACGCATGCACGCGCGCGCGCAGACGCAGGCAAGCGCGCACAAGCTCTGAAGCTAATTATTTCTACGTCACCTTAGCGCAGAAGTTAAGAGAAAATTGGGGGTATAGCCTTTAATTAAAGATTAGATAGGTTAGCCTGGCTGGTCACCTAGCATGCTTCACTGGTTGTTTGATGGTAGTATGGTGTGCAAAGTAATTTCACAAACATTCAATCACATGACCCGCATGTGCGTGCCAATTGCAACGTGACACGCAAAGTCGTTTTATAAAATATAATTGTCTCCCTAGTCACTGCGAACTTTTTTTTCTTGTTTGGAGATTTTTTCGTAGTTAAGAGCGATAATTTTTTAGTGGTTCGAACTAGAAGTAACATTCTTGCTTCTTTTCGAAGCTCTTCTTGTTTTTGGAATATTTGGGAAAATCCTTTTTAAAAATAAAACTAATACAAAACTTGTGGTTCTGGTTCAAGTTATAGGTTACATCACATGCTCATAATATATAATTATAAAGTAAGAATAATGTAACTCTCGGAATAATGAACTGAAGTTAATTGAATTTGTTCAATAAAGAAGTGGGTCTCAACCATGCGCTCCTTTTTTTTTACGGGGCCTCGGAGATGCCATTCGGCAGTCCGTGCACATTTATAGTTAATCCGAGTAGTACACAAGACACCTAATCTAAGGATAAGGACACCTCTAGTCTGTTTTTAAACTTTACTGGACTAGTCGGGCGAGGTTCACTGTTTGTCTCCACGTGGTTTTAAAACCTTCAAAAGAAGAACGAATACCCCGGGAAAGCCACGCGAAAATTTACTTGTGGTGTTGCAGTCAATCACGAGCTTACAGCGAACGTGTTCGTCGGATCGTCTATCTACCTCTACGAATGCTCTTTGTCAGTGTCCGAGGTGAAAACGCAAGCAGTGTACGTGCGCATCTGAGAGTAGAGGAGCGCTCGAGCACGAACCTCTGTTGGGAGCGGACGGGGCCAGGCGTTCCTTAGGTCCACAGAGGAGACGGCTTCGGAAATTGACGAGACGATGTTAGTGAGTGCGGGCGTAACGGAACGTTCGCCTAGCCACCTCTTACGGTTGGCAAACAGTGCTTCGGCTGCGAGCGTCAATAAGATTTCGCTTGCATATCCGAGCCTAGTCGAGCTCAAGTCAGCTTGAGTTACAATCTATGGCTCATAATTACCGCCACAGGGATATGCGTAGAGGAATCGTATAAGCTTTTTGAATAAATAAAGACCAAACATAGCAACGCCTGAGTTCTTGGCAACGATAGTCAGTTAACGTTCCACAATTTGAGATATAGGTCAGTCGATACTCCTTTTCACTCGCAGCAACCGTGATAAGTTAGGTGAAGGCAGCTGACCCAACCACTGCATCGGTATGCCTTAGTTTTTCGAAAATCAGCAAGGGCGCGAAAACTATAGTCACAAATGACTTTTGCTGCTTTCTACACCATTCTCTCTAGCGGCTAGAGCCGCTGCCTGCTTCCACTGATTAATGACATCCTGATCGAGAAAAAACGATGAAGAGAGGGCCGACGTCGTTGACACTGCAAGCCTCCGCTGTTTCTTTGATCTGGGTCGGACAAACTCTCCTCTCTTGGTATTTTGCAGAAATACAGAGGGACTCTGGCAGTGAAAATAAATATAGGTTCAAACCAAGTGCTGTGAATGAAAAGCCACCGAAATCGCAGTAGCTTGGACTTAAGCCGTAGGTATCAAGAGAAGTACGTCCTCCTTTTTAATGTTTTTGGGTTTGGGTGAATGACTCACTATGAGCGGCGTAGGTGCACAAAGATGAATGATCCTGAATTGAGCGAAACGTACGTGGACATAAACATACAAACATACATACATACACACACACACACACTGCAACGTGACTTGTGCGATGACGCGAGACAGTGTTTTGCACATGTCTTAACGAGATGAAGCAATTAATTTACGAGCGTGAAAGCTCTTCATTGGAAATTCAGTAGTGTCGATACCGACGCGCCATGATTGTAATGATATCCCAGCACGCGAAGGCACGCAGGCACGAAAGATGGAGGCCAGTCCGCGCGAATATGAGAGAGAGTCATCCTCAATCATACTGTCTACCTCTCTATCTGTGGTAGCACTTTGTAGCAATGTTTTCAGCGTGTTGTTTCACTTCTTGGATAAGTTGATTCAGCACGTCAAATCAGGGCACAAAAAAATAATACGGTGGCAAAAAGAAACAGCGCTAACTTTATGTTCATGCGTATGTGTCGTTGATGTGTTCATCTTCTCTTATGGTTCTCAACACCCTCGAGAGAAGACTTGTCGGGCTCGCCTCCCATGCCTGCTAAAGTTTGCAAAGTCTATACTTGGTGACGTGGCGCGCTAAATCTCGTCATTTCGGCCGCTATACTTTCATCTGGTGAATAACAAAACAGTCTCTCCACGCACTAGTTCCTTCTCTGACAACTATAGCGCTGTCTGGCGAGCTTTCAGATTTGTTTGCTCTTGAATAGCTTGTCGTGGGAGAGGTCTTTTCCATATAGTTGCGCGAGTATCAATGCCTTTTGGGAGCCGCTTCGTTATACCCAGCGGGTGCTGGCATTTGTCTAAAGCTTTGCATGAGTGCTTGAGAAAACGTGATGCGCGTTTTGAGCGTCGTGGCTCAAAGATGGCATGTAAGCAAAGTGAATAAAGTGAAGAACACGTCGACGAAGGTTACAACGCGTGACATTGAAAACTCGCGTGTTGTGTTCATGCGAAGCTTCACATAAGATTGGTTGTGCTTTATTGATAACCACAGTTAGTGTGTTCATAGAGGAATACGCTTAAGCATGAAAAAGGAGAGATGTCATGGTTATTACATTAAACAAATTTAAATTAGCACTTTTTTCACGCAATGCCTGACGTATGTTTCTTTGTTTCACTATAGTCAGGATCCAATGTCATGGTACAGAAGATATTGTTTCGTTTGAAAGAGACTGGTAGACGTTGAAAGGGGCCGTTTATTAGGGCGTGAGGGGCAGCTCAGAAGCGGCCGACTGGTTAAAGATCCTGATCCTCTTCTTCCTCTCTCGCTCTGGGCGACAAGTGCGTTCACCATATACGCTTCTTTTTCTTCGTGCATGTACGCAACATTCTTCTCCGCGCAGACGAAGGCCGCCGGACGAGTCAGTCGAGTTGTCGTGGCGTGTACAGTTTCAGGCGCGCAACATGAACCACTTGAGTTTTGGCAGCTCGTCGACCACTCGCCGTGAGACGAGCTATTACATAGTTGACCTCTGTAAGTCTGTCGACAATGACAAAAGGTCCATCGTAAGTGGCCAAAAACTTTTGGCATAACCCGCGCTTGCGCATCGGAGTCCACAACCACACCAGATCACCACGGCGATAAATCACTGGTGGATGGTGAATGTCATAGCGTGCCTTCGCTTTGTCTTGCGATGCCAATGTGCGTAGTCGAGCTATGCGACGCGCCTCTTCAGCGAGGCAGAGAGTCTCGGTGAAAGTGACGTTGTCGTGGTCACAGAAAGGCAATATTGTGTCGATTGTGTGCAGGGGCGAACGTGCATAAAGCAAAAAGAAAGGGCTATAGCCTGTAATCTCATGCTTCGTGGTGTTGAACGCGTAAGTAATGAACGGGAGTACGTCATCCCAGTTATTGTGGTCGCATGAGACATACATAGACAACATGTTGATAATGGTGCGGTTGGTACGCTCCGTCATCCCATTAGTTTGGGGGTGGTATGGTGTCGAGTGACGCAGGCGGGATTCACATAAACGGAGTAGCTCCTCCACGACATCCGCTGTGAATTGTCGTCCACGATCACTGATAATCAGGCGAGGTGGGCCATGTCGGAGGATGACGTACTGTAACAAAAACGACGAGACTTCACTGGCAGTTGCGGAGGGGACGGCTGCCGTCTCGCAGTAGCGTGTGTGGTAGTCGACGCAAACAATTATCCATCGGTTGCCCTTAGCCGATTTTGGGAAGGGGCCCAGAAAGTCAATGCCCACTTGTTCGAAAGGTGCGCTTGGCGTAGGCATCGGCTGTAGAAGACCAGCTGGACCAGCCGCTGGACCAGTGAACCAGCAGTTTAGCATCTTTCCGCTGTTCTGCTCTGAAACTGGTATAGTCCGGGAACGTAGGCGACACAGACGCTACAAGCTGGTCAAGGTCATCGTATTCACAATCTGTTGTGCTAAGCGGCATACGTGAAAGACAGTCCGCGTCAGCATGTCGACGACCACTCTTGTAAGCGACGGTAAAACTGTATTCTTGTAGCCGGAGTGCCCAGCGCGCAAAGCGGCCACAAGGGTCACGAAGGTTGACAAGCCAACGCAACGAGTGGTGGTCGGTTACGACTGTGAATGGGCGTCCGTACAGGTAAGACCTAAACCGCTGAATTGCAAATAATACCGCCATGCATTCTTGTTCGGTAACAGTGTAGTTTTGTTCCGGCCTGCTTAGGGAGCGACTTGCGTATGCGATGACGTGTTCGCGGTCGCCGTAACGTTGTACTAGGACGGCTCCAATACATATGCCGCTAGCATCCGTATGAAGCTCTGTCGGAGCAGAAGGACTGAAGCGCTGAAGGACGGGTCGTGACGTCAGCAAAAACTTCAATTGACGGAATGAAGAATCGCACTCCGGAGTCCACTCAAAGGAATTGTCCTTTCGTAAGAGGCATGTGAGAGGATACGCAACGTCGGCAAACTTCGGAATAAAGCGGCGGAAGTACGAACAAAGCCCCACGAAACTACGAAGCTCCTTGACGGAACGCGGCGCATTGAACGCCTCAACTGCTGCTGTCTTCTGGGGGTCAGGGCGGATGCCATCCTTGTCAACGAGATGCCCGAGCACAAGCGTCTGGCGGTCTCCGAAGTGGCATTTCTTCGAGTTTAAAATTAGGCCAGCGTTTCGGATGCAGTTCAAAACAGTATCCAGAAGAGAGTTGTGTTCACTGAACGTGCGGCCAAAGATGACGACATCGTCGAGGTAGCACATGCAGATGTTCCACTTCAAGCCACGCAGGATGGTGTCCATAAACCTCTCGAACGTGGCCGGTGCATTGCACAGTCCAAATAGCATCACGTTGAGTTCAAAGAGCCCATCAGGGGTTGCAAAGGCAGTCCTCTGGGTGCATCGGAATTTGCCAATAACTGGATCGTAAGTCTACGGAGGAAAAATAAGAGGCCGAATGTAAGCAGTCTATTGCGTCCTCTATACGTGGCAGCGGGTATACGTCCTTTTTAGTCACGGCATTCAGTCGGCGATAGTCGACGCAAAATCTCCAAGATCCATCTTTCTTCTTAACAAGGATTACCGGTGCTGCCCACGAGCTGGCTGACTCTTGTACCACACCCTTTTTCATCATTTCCTACATTTGGTCGTTGATAATTTGTCTTTCTGACGGGGAAACACGATATGGTTTTTGGCGAATTGGACTTGCCGCACCAGTGTTGATGGTATGGCACGTTCGAGACAAGGGGGATACGGATTACTTTGCCCTTCTGCGCAAAGTCAAATACCGAAACGTGCTTCAACAGCACATTCAATAAAGTTCGGCGCTCGCTTGAGCTAAGCGACTTATTTATCGTTGCCATAAGCGCCCCGTCCAAATTGTGACAACCAGATCCGTCACGTTCTTCCGGCACGTCTGTGAGCTCGACCACTGATAAGGTCACGTGTTCTTTGCTGACCGAAGCTAATTTCAAACCATTGGGTAGTGTCACGGGCTCAGAGGAACATTGATTGATTGATATGTGGTGTTTAACGTCCCAAAACCACTATATGATTATGAGAGACGCCGTAGTGGAGGGCTCCGGAAATTTAGACCACCTGGGGTTCTTTAACGTGCACCCAAATCTGAGCACACGGGCCTACAACATTTCCGCCTCCATCGGAAATGCAGCCGCCGCAGCCGGGATTCGAACCCGCGCCCTGCGGGTCAGCAGCCGAGTACCTTAGCCACTAGACCACCGCGGCGGAGCACTCAGAGGAACAGTTTACATTCCATAGGCCAGTTCGTCCGCCATCAATCGACACCATACAATGGGGAACCAACACATTCTTCTTCACGCAGTTTATGTGCATTGGTTCTACGCTCGCATCGAAGCTGTCAGAATCCGCGCCGTGACAAACAACAGGAACACGTACGGTAGACAACGCAGGTATGAACGTATCGCCACAGACACACAGCGTAGTTCGGTCATTTACCGGAGTTTCTAGAAGTTCTGAAGGCATCTGGCCACCCAGAAAGACTTTCCCCGTGCGACAGTCTACAGTGGCACCACATTCTCGCAAGAAGTCCATGCCGAGAATGACATCATGTGTCGACCGAGGAATAATCGTAAACGCTGTCGTTATCATAAGGCTTCCCAAAAATACCTCAGCACTACACACACCAATAGGGCGCAATGGCTCTCCACTCACTCCACAAAACGTCGAAGTTTCATTCCAGGTAAAAACAACTTTCCGCCCTAACACGTCTTTAAAGGAAGCACTCATCACGGAAATCGTTGCACCTGTGTCCACCAAGGCCATCACAGGCACATGACCCACCAAAACACGCACTTTGTTTTTAAACATACACACAGGAGGTATTTCTCTCAGTAGCACGTTTCCAGCGACCTCACCCCCATTGGCCGCGCTGGCTAGTTTTCCGGTGGCGAAGAGGGCGCTTTGCGACGCAGCGGTGAAGGAGAACGATGAGCACGAGGTCGCGGAGGGGGCGTTAAACTCCTGTCAGATGCCGGGGAGTGGTTGCGGAAGCTGCTGGGCCAATAGTTGTCATCAGGTGGTATGTGGGCCGGCTGCCGGACACCATGAGGCTGTTCGAAGGGTCGTGAAAAGTCAGATGGTTGGTGATACCAAGGAGTCACCCGACGGTTGCAAAATCGCGATATGTGGCCTGGCACACCGCAGGAATAGCACACCGACCGAGGTCGAAACGTCGGTTGCTCGTCGATGAATAGAGCGTCATCATTTGCTCTTGTCTGACGGATGTACTGGTTGGGTGAGTCGTACCGAGACGTCGGGTGTCGAGGAGGCATGCGGTGAGAGCGTCGGTCATACCGTGACGCGGGAAATCTGGTAGTCATCCTTGACTGTGGGGCTGGGCTGTACTCCACAGTTGCCGCGCTCATGGTCGGTTGCCATGGGGTCAAAGGAGGCACATCCATAGCCTCACGTGGCAGACACAACTCGCGATGGTCAGCTGTCGAACACGACATTTCTCGGTAGGACAGTTCCTCACGAACAATCTGTCTAATTCTAGAAAAAAGGTCGAGGCCAGGATTCGTGTCCACACTGGCAACAGTTGTAACGTTAGCCAGCCGACCAAATTTGGGCGCATTTCGACGCATCTTGAGCGTTTCAAACGTTCGGCAATGCTGAATGACGTCGGACACAGAACTGAGGCTTTCTTTTCCAATTAGAAAATTATACACGTCCTCAGCTATCCCTTTGAGCAAATGCCCAACTTTGTCCTCTTCCGACATGGTAGCACAGACCACCTTGCACAGCCTTAACACTTTTTCTATGTAAGTGGTGCATGTCTCACCTGGTAGCTGTGCGTGTTGCGACAGTGTTTGCTCAGCCCGCTTCTTTCTAGCAACCGAGTCGCCGAAACACGCCCTGAGCTCTTCAACAAAAAGATCCCATGTCGTGAGTGCGTCCTCGTGGTTCTCGTACCATACCAGTGCGGTGTCGGTAAGAAAGAACACTACGTTGGCTAGCATAGCGGCAGCATCCCAACCATTGGACTTGCCCACACGTTTGTACTTGGTGAGCCAGGCGTCGACATCTCCTTCGGCTTTTCCTCCGAAGGGCGGTGGAACTCGGTAGTACGGAAGCGGGCCAGATGGTGCCGTCCTGGAAACGCCTGCTTCTTCGGGCATGTCGAAGTCACTCATGGCAGATGGTGGGAGACCGGCAAGTCAACGGCTTCGTCGAAGCTGTGGCAGCGATCGTTCCGTAGTTGAAGCGCTTACCCAACACCTCCACCACTCTGTTACGTTTGAAAGAGACTGGTATAGACGTTGAAAGGGGCCGTTTATTAGGGCGTGAGGGGCAGCTCAGAAGCGGCCGACTGGTTAAAGATCCTCCTGATCCTCTTCTTCCTCTCTCGCTCTGGGCGACAAGTGCGTTCTTGTTGTTGTTGTTGTTGCCCCTTCGCACTGGCACATACCCACTATGGGGGATTGGCCATGAAATCTAGAAGTATCCTATATGAGATATATTAAAAGGTTTATCCTTAATGAAAAAACTAATGATGTAATAGAAAATAATAATTAACTAAAAAGGAATATTAAACTAAACAAATAATTGAAGATTGAATCAAGAAGAGAAAAGGTGAGGTAATACTACACTGGAAGACAGAAATTTTGAGTAGACCAGACAATCGAGCTTATCTCACCCGGTCACAATCAAATGAATATGCAAATTTCATTCAAAATTAGACAAGTGTCTTCAGAAATATATTTAAGCAGGCATTATTATGACATGCGCTTTGATTCTCGAATGAAATTGCATACAGCATCGAATACGCTCCTGTGGCAATGTCCCAAGCTAAAGGCACCGAAACTTAGAACATTATCTGCAGTTAAATTTAAACCTACTGCTTGAAACGGAACAATTAAAAGTCTTTTCCTAATTAATGAATAGTTTTTACATGTTATAAAGTAATGCTCTATTGTTTCCGTTTCTTCACAGAATGGACACAGGGGGGATATCGCCAGACCAGCTCTGTGCAAGTAAAAGTTTAATGGAGGGACACGACATCGAAATTTGGTTAAAATAACTTCTAACTTTTTAGATTGACTCCACTGAGGTTTCCAGGGGTATGTTAGGTGCTGATAGTCCGTATATTTAGTAATATTTTCCATAATATCCGTATAAATAGCCCATTTTCTATATCTGATCGACACTATGTGTTCCGATTCTGGTAGTACCGAGATCACAGGGCCATCAAGTGTGGCTCGAGATAGTGAATCGGCTATTTCATTCAACCGTATGCCACAGTGTCCCGGGACCCAGACTAACTTCAGGAACTTCACATGAGGTGGAACTAATGTTTGTAATGTCGCTAGAGCTCTTGATTGTTCTGAAGCTGTGAGAGTAGTACACAGCGAAAGAGAATCAGTAATTATCATTGCACTCTCTTCGTTTGAAGGAAGTTTTCGTAGCGCTAAAATAATAGCCAGGAGCTCAGCTTCGAAAACCGGAGTGAAGTCTGGTAGTCTTACCGAGAATGACCAACCGAGGTAATCTGAGACGATTCCTACTGCTGCCTTTTCTTTATTCACAGAAGCGTCTGTGGCTATTATGTTCTTTATTTCCGCATGAGCTATGTAGTCTTCTAACCTGTCATTTAAGTAACTCGAAGATTGAAACTTAGATAGTGGGGGAAAAATTTCATCACATTCTATCGTAATATTGTGATTTAATGCTTTGGTTCCAATTACCGATCTGATATCCACCTTTATGCTTTCAAGTTTCTTTTGTACAAAAATAATCTGGGGAGTACGAAAGCGTGGCCAGTGAGCGAGGAAGAAGGCGTCGGGGTCACTAATAAAGGCATATGCAGACCGTCTCGCTGATAAGCCGTAAAATTTCAAGTATGTTTGTACTGTTAAGATACGGAATCGGCAAAGAATAGTTGGTATGCGAGCTTCCTGATATAGTACATTAATAGCGACATACCTGGGGAGTCGCAAACACAACCGTAACGCTTCTCGCTCTAATAGAACTAACGGTTTAATTTTGTACGTAGGGCCACCCGAAAATAATATACACCCAAATTCGAGTATTGGGCGCATGTACATTTTATATATCATTAATAAGGTGTGTCTACGTAACCCATATTTTCTGTTGCTCAACCTTCGCAATAAGCCTGAAGCTCGTTGTGCCTTTGCCACGTTATAGTCTATGTGAGGGCTCCAGTTAAGTTTCTCGTTATAAATAATGCCCAAATATTTGATAGACTCTACTTGTGGAATCGGTTCCTGATTATAAAGTACTGAAATTTGAATAGAATCTGCTATAGGGAACACCAGGAGCGCACTTTTACTGATGTTTAGAGACAATGAAATTGAATGCAGCCAAATTTCAAGAGAATACATGTACTTTTGCAATTTTTGATGCAAAGAATAAATGTCACTGTCTGCAACGAAAAATGCAATGTCGTCTGCATAAATGTAGACAGTGATATCTCGTTCAATGGGAATTGAGCTCATCAACACATTGAATAACAGCGGAGATAGGACCGCCCCTTGAGGTACTCCACGTTGCTGTTTGAATTTAGATGAGTGACATCCATCCTTTGCACAATAAAATTCTCTCGATTTTAGAAACTCTGCTACCCAATCAACAATATATCGCGGAAAGTCACATTCGTGTAAAGAATTCAATAAAATTGGGTGCTCAACGCTATCATAAGCTTTAGCTATGTCTAGTGTTACTAGTACCGCGTATTGTCGTCTTTTTCGGGCAAGCTGTATTCGGCTCTCTAAGTCGGCATGAGCACACCAAATTGAGCATTCGCTACGAAAACCTATTTGAAATGGTTTCAATATTAGCTTGTCAGCCATCCAAACTTTTATTCTATTATTGAGAACTCTCTCTATAATTTTGATCAGGTGAGATGTTAGAGAGATTGGTCTGATGTTGTCAATGTTAAAACCTGACCCTTGTTTTTTTAATATGGGAATCACTCTAGCTATTTTCCAGTCATGTGGTATCCAGGCATTGCTTAAGGAATAGTTTATAAGGTTGAGGACGTCGCCGGGTGATATCTGGAATAAAATTTTAATCATAGGAACTGTTATACCGTCAGGACCAGGAGCCGAAGAGGGTAAGTTTCTAATTACGCTTGACATTTCGGACAATGTCACTTTTTCGTAGTCAGTCTTTATAGAGGACTTTTGCCAGTTGATTGTCAAAGTCGACGAAAATCTGTTAGCTAAACCTCTTCCGATTGCCTCTAACGAATTAGTCATTTCTTCCGTCGATAACCTGTCATAATCAGAGTTAGCTAGAGACGGCAGAATTTTGCGCGATCTCATATATCGGAATAACGCTTTCTTATTTCTAGGTTTGGAAAGAAAGTCGAAATGTTTTTTGTCATAGTCTTCTTTAGCTTTAGCCACGGTGCGCTTAAATGTAGCAGCAATAAACTTGTAATCTGCCCAATTTTTGGGGGACTGATTATGAATTAGCTGCTTCCAAGCCGCTTGTCGTCGTCTATGATCACGAGAGCACTCAGAATTCCACCACTGACTACAAGGCTTTCTCGTATCAGACTCAATAGAAAATTCTGCTTTTTTGAACGTTCTTTTAATTACCGCACTTAATTTCATGGCTTTATTTTCATCGTTGTCTTCAGTGGGGGTAGTCAAAGCAACTTCTAGGTCATTTTTAAATTTGGAATAATTGATAAAGGTTCGAGCTTGGGAGTAAGATGGAATAATGGGGCAAGAAATTT
This sequence comes from Rhipicephalus microplus, assembly GCF_043290135.1. NCBI lineage: Eukaryota > Metazoa > Arthropoda > Arachnida > Ixodida > Ixodidae > Rhipicephalus > Rhipicephalus microplus. Next base: position 21,877,041 of record NC_134704.1, on the reverse strand, counting down.
CAAACAGTACTGGTAAGTGGTCACTGTTGGTGGCGCAGTCTAGAGTAGTCCAAGATACGCTAGAAATACCCGAGCTTATAAAACTCAAATCTAAGGCAGAGCGGGATCGGTCTCGGATAAATGTGGGAGTTCTAGCGTTGAGGCATGATAAATTATGGTCTATAGACCAGTCCCACAAGCGTTGTCCACATTGATCAGTCCTAAAACCCCAAGTGCGTTCACCATATACGCTTCTTTTTCTTCGTGCATGTACGCAACAATATGATGCCGTTTTCTAAATCCTCTTTTTGAAATTTGTTTTTCAAATTTACAAGGTGATCAGTTGGCTGCTAGGCTACCACATTGCACTTGGTAGGAAGACCATTCCAAAGTTAGAAAAAGCACAAACCATGTTTTGACCAAAAGATCCACCTCCCTACTTTTCATTTTTATAGTATTTTCTTTTTTTATTATTGGGAGAAAGTTTTAGCATTTATTTCGAGATGCGAATACTGTTTTCCTGAAATGGGCTAACCAATTAGAATATAGTTCAGGCCAGAGGGTTCCGGGAAAATGGGGCCCTCCCAGTTTCCTAAACTCGTCACTTATCAGTAAACCTTTGCTCTCTCTCTTACAACACAGCTATACAGTAATAGATCAGTCATATGTCTGGAATACATAACAAAACGAGAAGCAATTCAAAACACTACAGACAAATTTCGGACAGTATATTCATGCGCTATGAGAGGCACTAATCTCGCTAATATAGTTGTGCCTGTTCTAGTGTGTGTGAGTGCGCTCATACATGTGTTGGTACAGGCGGCTTAACCTTCAGACAACTTACCTCAAATGGAAGGGAAAATTGTTTATTGTGGAATAAAGGCTGAGACGTTCGCCTAGATCCATTTATAGCCTGCTAATTACGGCAGGAAAGGGGAGGAGGTAAAAAATAAATGAAAGAAAAGGTGTCGATGATGAAGAATGGGGCAATAAAGCAAAACTTTGAAAGTTTAATTCAATATATAGCCTCTTGTCGAGTTCTGTCTCGCGTAAAAACTTGTTCAGCGCTTTCAGAACATCGCGCTGATGACTATGTGGTTGTGTTAACATAACTTTTTCAGCAAGTTATTGCTTCGCACGTTTCAACAAGATGGTGGCCATCAAATTTCATTGCGTGATATAATGCGGGCATATTCAAGTGTGTGTGCGATTATTGATTTTAGTTCCTAATCGTTTATTCCTTTCCCGCGTGCAGGGTAGCAAACTGAACTTGCTTCTACTTAGCATCCCTATCCTTCTTCGTTTCCCCTTGTTTCACACCTAACACGTTCTTTGCTTTTGACCTACCGCTGAATAGGCGTAGCGTTCATTATTGATTGCTTATTCTTAAATCTTATGGCGGGCACTGCCGATTGAAGTAAAAGAAGCTATAAAAGTCGGAGGAAATAAAAGGAAGTCACAGTTTTACCACTAGGCTTAAACAATGAATGTGATAGCAACAAATTGTAATATCACATGAACGAGAAGGAGCTCGATACTTTCAGCATGTCACTGCAGCACCAAAAAGGACGCTCGAAAAGAACGCATAGGCGTACACCGCACAAGTGTGAACCAACAACCATCATACTTGTAACGCATTTGTATTTCAGGAACGCGCTGAAAATGTCCACTATAGGTAACTAGAACTAGCTCCCTATAATCTCTTCAATCCAGAAGCCGACGATGTTTGATTTTTTTTTTTTTTTTTGAGGTGAAGCTCTTTGGGCTGTGGGTCGTTCCCTGCTGTGTAGTACTCTAGTAGTAGTAGTAGTAGCCTGTGTAGTACTATAGTAGTAGTAGTAGTAGTAGTAGTAGTAGCCTGTGTAGTACTATAGTAGTAGTAGTAGTAGTAGTAGTAGCCTGTGTAGTACTATAGTAGTAGTAGTAGTAGTAGTAGTAGTAGTAGTAGTAGTATATAGCCACTTCTAGTTTATGAATTGCTCAATAGATGGCGTTCTTTGTATATGTCCTTACAAATTATATCACTTGATGGTGTTTGTCGTTTTTGTGACTCAATAGAGCTAAGACTTTATATCTTACATTTGAATAACGGTCGGGGCACGCAAAGCGGCTCAGTCGCCCTAAATGTAGGGCCAACGCCTCCTCTATTTTATCAATGCCTTCCAGATGCGCCCGATCCAGATCGCCACCCTCTACTCTAGCCCTTTCCTGCTCTCGCCCATCTCCTGGCCTTCGCGTGTGCTTTGCGGTCATGGGGGAGAAAGCCCCTCATGCAGTGTCTTATGACGGAAATAATACGAAGTTACGAAGTAATTTTTTGTTCACTAGTGTACAGATTCGTGGGGTTGCGTCTTGAATTCCTCGAGTTCACAATATTGGTGGTCACGCTGGCTCTATGAAAGATACGGTGCTTGAGATAGCGTGTCGCCGTTCGTGGCGCTACGGGGTAAACCAATGGGGAAGCGTCATTGCAAAACTTCTGCATGCGCTGCTCTGTGATGCGGCGGTGGCATTGGTTCGAGCACAAAGAAGCAGCGCGAAGGAACAAATCTGACAGACGCATGCCGATATTTGCTATCCCCACGGCCTATATATGTAGCGCACCGACCATTCCAAGATGGCTGCGGAGGAATAATCAAGCCGTGAACTCGCATAGGAAAAGATAGGACGCAGGGACGAGCTCCCCGTGCCGCTTTCACTGGATGAACTCTTGATCGTCAAATGAATGTATATCGAACCAAAGTACATTCCCAACTGATAGGAACTTTTGAATGTTCGCCGCAGTGCGAAGGGTGGTGTCGTCAGCTGATCGTTCTTGTATCTACGAGGCTTTGCGTAATCCTGTGCATGCTACAGAAAACAGCGTGAACTAGAATTTACGTATGAATTTAACGGCACTCCAAGATATTTTGTGTCGAGCCTGCCTGGCGAATTTGCCGCAGTAGTAGGCCACTAGCGAGTAGCGCGCCGTAGCGGCTGTACAGGACCGAATGTTTACCGTAGCGATAGTTTTGGTTTGCAAACATATTACGCCGTTGTCATTACTTGCACTGTACGCATCATGAAGCAGCTTCTTCAACGGAACACATTCATTTAACTTCCCATTAAGCAGCACTTGTGTCATAGCCATTATCAGACTTCAACAGTGCGGAATTCGCTGCACTCGGATGTTGCAGGTTCCATAAGCGCGATTGAAACAGGGCTACCGAAACAGGTACTGAAACGAATACGTGTGTACGCTTTTCGAAACGTCAAAATTGGGAAAATTTGTCGAACAACATCGTTCGGACGGCACCTGTGAAGTGCAGGAGAAGTTAGCGCGGACTGTAGTCGATCGTAACTGCATCTTTCATTGCTCTAACCATATCACTTCGCTGGTAGAGCTCGAGCATATTGGCGCCATGTGGCGTTCAGTAATATTCACTGTAATTAGGCTGCACAAGAAAAACTGTTTTTTTATGTTTGAGCTCACTGAAAGATGTTGTACACTAAATACAAAGTGACTTACGAGCGTGAAAAAGAACATTAACACACAATGGGACGGAAAGTGCAACTCATTTCTCCTGAACTAGCAGCTGATCGTTCATCGTCACTGTCACTCTCAGCGCGTGTACAACCATCTACGTCCAGTGAAAAATCCTCGACGTCAAGACGGTTTCTTTGAACATCGCTTCTGAAAGTAATTTAAGTAATCCGAGAAATTCTCTTCGCCGAACGACTTTGATAGCACCAACAACGCGTCATTGCAGAACCACAACATGGTGCCACTCACCACATTTATCTGGGAGTGCGGAAATAATTCCTTTCACTCCGACACTAGGCAAAAAAGGAATCGCTTGCAGTGTGCTGCCATCTTTCAACGAACGTGAAAAACAAGCGGTGCAGTGTAGGCCAAAGTTTGGAAGCGGAAATCGGGAGTCTGCGCTACTTTCCGCTTGCAATGAATGTTATGGGATTCATGGACTAGAAAAACACTGACGAATGCTGCACGCACGTAAAACAAGATGAGTTTCAAATAAAAAGGTTAGATAATAACATTAAACTATCCAACGTGACTGCAGAGAATTTCGCGAAGCTGACATGTGTACTCTGTGGGCTATAATCAAAAGCGCGAGTTGCAACGTATTTTCACGAAAACTTCGCCTCTCGCAAAAGCGAATCAGATTTATCGTGTCATGGACGGTCCGGTATATTCACCAATGCACGCACTGACATACAAAGTGGTTTGTGTTCGTTTCTTGCTAACACGTTAACACTGAGGCTAGCACCACCGAACAAGGAAGTGTTGGGAGCGTCTACCTCCTGATCATCCTTGAGAGGACGCTCCTGAATCCCGCTTAGTGGCGTGACAGTCTATGAACATTGCGAATTGCAGTGGAAAATCGCATCTATCGCATTTACGGGAGAATGCGCTCGGAAGCACATGTGACGCAAGCAGCGCTACTCATCATGTAGCGTCACACAACGACCACTCTCTGAACTAAGGAGGACCGACGTCTCCTGTTGAGGAGCACGCGTTTGCACTGACGTTGAAAGAAATGAAGCAGGCGTTGCCATGCGGCAGGAAAGCGTTGCTGCAAAATGAAGTATCTAGATTAAAGGCTGGTGCACACCGGCGACTAGCAGCGGTTGCGCGACCATTTGCGACTGGTCGCAAACAGTCGCGAACGGTCGCAAACGGTCGCAAAGCGACTGCTTTGACTAGTCGCTTCCTGACCGATTTTTCAGTCGCGCGACTGCAGTCGCAAAGCTGCGAGAACCAATCAACGACGCTCATTTTTCGTTCTTTTGTTTTTTTTTATTGCGCTGGCTTCCTGCCGCCGGAAACAAACGAGTGCGTTCCTCTGGGTCTGTGGCACCATGGCCACCACGGAATACTTGGCTTGGAGATAGCGGGGCGCAGCAGCTCGAGCAAAGTGTCGAATTTACGTGGCGGTATTCACAAGAAGGTAAACACCGTCTAAGTAAAGAGAAAATAAATTGTGCACTATCTTTTCTTCGTATTCAGAACCGTTTTATTGTCTTGAACTTGATTTGTCACCGCCTTCAACGCAGCGCGTTTGGAACGCGTTTGTGCTTCATGCCTTGGCAACGACTTAAGAAACCGCGCTCGAGACGCGTTTGCGCTGTATTGTAGGCTGTGGCAAGTCAATTTAAATTCAAGGACCATTTCTGAATACGTGCGACTCTTGGAATTACTCCTCGTCGTCTCAGCGCAGCTCGGGAGGCAGGTGTTTGCATAAACGGCCAACTCCCGCGATCGAAAGGATGGTCACACCCACTACCGGCCTTTTTTCTTTGGAGGCATCTGTGATGCCAGCGCTGCCACCTTAGCACAGCGCATCAGCACCATGACAATGTATTGTTCTTCGCTTGAATCAAACTTGACGCTGATGGGAACGATGGGTGAGAAAAGACGAAAATAATAAATGCGGCGCGCCCGGTATGCTCCGCTCACTCAGCTGGCGGTGATCAGCTGATCGGCGCCGGTCTCTAGAGTTCTCGCTGATAACGAGATCCGTACGTGACTCTCCGCTTTTGCGACTTCCGGTCGCTCGCATGCAGCCCCTGCCGGTGTGAACATCAGTCGCTTTTTGATCGCCAGTCGCAAATGGTCGCGCGACCACTGCTAGTCGCCGGTGTGCACCAGCCTTTACGGTTGTTAACGGCAAGCGAAAGTGTGGTCATTAAGGGCACCTTCGAAGTGAATGGTATATGTGCGGTATAGACACACTCGCACACACACACACATGTGTGCACGCGCGCCAACACTCCTTTGATCGTCTTGCATGAAGCAGCAGTGAACGCTTGCTAAGCGCGTCGCCATCTCCTTTCTATAAGACGATAGATAAACCAAACCCCCACAAGTGACCCTGACGCAATGAACCAGAGAATATGTAGCAAAAAAGTCCATTTGCTTAGTAATTTTCTTTTTCTCGTTATGTAGCAGCCTGCAGAGGTTAAGTGGACGGAAAAAGGTGCTAATTTTGTCACGACGGCCAAGGAGCGAGGAGGTGGAAGACAGGGCAGCTTTTCCTTGTGGGCTGAACGTAGCAACAGCGGGCCAGAAACGGCGAATAAGAACCTACAGCATCAGCGAAAACAAGGAGCACGCGAATGATTTTCATGCAGGCATGGTGAGTGATGTGAGAGTCTCTCGCTAGCTGTTCTTTTTCCCATGAGAAACGTCTTCATCTCCCGTTGTCTTTCGCGCAGCTGTTGGCAAGCAGCCAGGCATCTCCGTCCAAGCATCGTATGCGTTGACGAAGGAGCGTCGACAGCATGACGACGCGGTGGTGATTTCATCATGGAGTGGCAGCATCTAGAAGATTGAGAGATTTTGTAAGTGTTGAAACTTAGACAAGTTTGCAATGGCTCAATGAAAAAGTGTTTGCTACGCGCGCTCACATTGAGAAAATGAGGAATAACAAATGGAAAAAAGCGTGTTCTCTATCTATTTCTTAAATAATTTGCACAGTGGGTGGTTCTCAAGTGAACACCCATGAAGCCATTTAAAAAAAAAACTGTAAGACCCATTTTCAAAAAAAAAGGCGTGTTTTTTTATGCACTCTATGGTCCATAAACAGTAGCCCCTTCTGATGTTTGATGGTTTCGCTGCATAGAATAGTTGCATTGCAGCAAAGTAACTTACAAGTATGTTTTAACGCGATAGCGTTAGAGAGCTCATGTCGCAGAAAACCCGCCGCCGGCGTTGGCCCTGTTGGTTGTGAGTGAAAAATCGTCTGTGCGTCTGTGACCGAAAAATCGAGTTACCGACATAGCCGCGGGAGGCCACTACTTTCACGCGTGCGCGCGCGATCACAGTGAGAAAGCCGCGTGTTCTAAGAAAAAAAAAACTGCTCAAGGTCACGAGGCGCGGTAGTTTCTTTGCCCTGTCACCCCTCCCTACTTAGCTTCCAGCGCTTTCGTCGGGACGAGAGAAGAGAATGCAATTGCACCATGTGACAAACCTTCGTAACTCCACTCGCACTGGACGGATTCCTAAATTTTTTGCGGTGTTGAATTCGTGAGGCAATATGCTCTTCTAGTGAATTCATTTTATGGTTACTTGAAAAAGTGTTTTAAAGCCCCTTTAACGCTTTTTGTTCGACAGGTGTCACGAGGAAAACGAGCCCATTCAGCGATAATAGCGTGTGCTGGTCCACTCAACTGTGTGCGTCTTTATGTGCCTGCGTTTGTATGTAACAAAACATTGTAATAAGTATGCACTTAACAGTTGAAGGGTGCACTACGGGCCGAATTTCGCTACATCGTGTTCAACTCTGAAAGGCGAAGCTTAAGGGTCCCCCGATTTTTTTATGAGAAGGTTGTAAAGCTTTTGTTGCAGTTTTTTATGACATATGCATGCGAGCATAGTTCTTCTAAGCTTCCATAGTTGAAGAGCAGACATATTTAGAAGCAAGTTGAATAGGGATAGACCACACACTCTAATTCCAAGTGGTTGAGATCGAATTGGCGTGGACATTTAGTTAGGGCCAAATAAAAGGGGACTGGTTTATGCTGCATGCTGCCTTAAGGATTTGCCTTCGCCTTTAACCATTTTCTCACTCCAAGAGGTCTCTCGTTGCTTTCATTCGTCCACAAGGAGTACCCGAAACATCCATGGCGTAGAACCACTGCCTTAGAACGCTTGGCGCTATGAATACTGTCATATTGCCACGCGCGTTTCCTGTTTCACTATGTCTGTATTGGGTTTACACCCGCAGAGACTGTCAAAATTGCTCGGTAGAGACCACGCCTCCGTGGTTGATTAACTACGCAATTGTAGTAGGTAATTTTGCTATGACTACGCGGAAGACGCGAATATTCAAGCTTATTCCAGGGCTTTTGCGACCACCAGTTATAAGTCTGGGAAGTTCAATGCGTTATGTATAAAAGACAGCCCATGCCAATGATGATCAGTTTTTGGACGCACGATGCTCCGCAATCAGTATATAGAGTGTGTTGCTGTAGATTGACTTCCACTTTCCCTGCCACAAAATCAGTCAAATGAAGAGTTTCATCTTGGGTGCAGAGAGAGAACCATAAGTTCACAAAAAAAGTTTAACACACCCAAGTTCACTTAAAAAATATAACTTGCGTTTAGAACTCTCGCGTACTCACACTCACGAAAATTTTCCTAAACCGGACTTACTCGAACTCACACTGACAAATTTTTTTCAACCGGACTCACTCAGACTTTCACACACACATTATTATATTATTCACAAGGACTCGCTCAGACTCAGACTAAATAAATGCTCGATTTGAGTCTCGACTCATGAGTGAGTTCGTTGACCTGTAGTCTATCTACATAACTGACTATACCGAACCCTAAGGCAGGGAGGTAACGGTGCAAAATTTACTCCATATGCACATTGAAGCATCTCGCCGCAGATGCATGAGCCCAACCGAAAAGTTTTGTGCGTCCTCTGCTTAGCACAAAAGCTGCTCATAGAAGAAAATATGCCTGTCCTTCATGATCAGCTCCGGTGACGTGCCGCGTTGCTGGAGCTATTTGCACAGGCGACGGACAGGGGAGGATGGGGGCATCGTTTTGCGTGTTATACGCGACGTCGACACCCGATATTTGTAAGTATTGATGTGGCCTCTGTGAGTACATAGTTGCTGCAGCATGCTCTGTTGGCGCTGATAGCCTATGCGACGAAATTAGTAAGAAGGGCGCAGGAGTGTGCGTACCGCGTAGCATCGACACCTGCGATTAGTAAGCAAAGGTAGGGCCTTCGTGATTAGCTCCGGCAGCGTGCTGCCGGAACCAATGACGAAGGTTATGATAAAGGTGACGTGTGGACGCGCTGCCTGGGCCGTTCTCAAAGCTTTGTTTGTCTCCTGCGACGAAGCCTGCAGCTCTTTCTGCTGAAAAGACTCTCGCGTCTTTACACGCCTACTGCTGGGCACACGTCGCTCTTTTTTGCTTCAACGATTTTTGCAATTGTTTAGACTTGAAAATAATGGCAAACCTGATTTTGATATTCACGGTGCGTACGCGGCGACAATAAAAAGAAACGCAGTAACATTAAGACCCATATCTGCGCAGCATAGAGGCTATGATAAAATTAGGTTCTGTTTGGTGAGTTGCGTAGCGAGAAATTTTCATCAGAGAATGGGGGAGAGGAAGGGGGTTGATCACACATCATGCATGTGTGTGCGTTTGTCTGCATGTCTGGGTGTGTTTGGCACGTGCAAAGTTGAAAAAATACCGGGGAGGGGGTTGGCTGGTATACCCTCCTCTCCAGCAACGCCAGTGCCTTGGGCTTCGTAGAACACAGAGTGTGTGTTTGCTTCCCGTTGAAACATGCTCACTTCTGGAGGCAAAGAAGAGCGATACTCTGAACTCAGATGCCGAAAAAAACATAATCTTTTTCTGAGAAAATGACGACACTGAAAAGAAAGCTTAAATCACGGGAAGACAACAACCTAAAGTTCGCGTGTGTCGTAAGTGAAGACGAGTATCGGAAGCGTTATACCTACGTAGCGCAGCCCGGGAAAGGCCACAGTGATACGCCAAGCTACAGAGGAGACACCATCGCCTTCACAAACTGGAGCGATGCTACGCACCTAATGAGAACCTGACGCCACAATATAAAGCACCGACTAGAGAAGAACGCACTGCATGGGATTCCAGCCATACCAATGACCAAGCGCATTACATGTTTAGAGGAGACGACGTAGGACTTCGGGTGCTGAGATAGCGCACGAAAATAAAAGCAGGTTGGATCCCACTCAAGGAATGGCAAATACAAAACAAAATGAGGCAAAGAGACGTCAGCGAAATACGCGGCAATCAACAAGCAAGCTTCGCCTCGTCGTAGCGGGAGAGCTTACACATGGTAAAGCACCTCGGCGATTCTGCGTTTGTACAGCGTCCCACTACGTTCGGCGTTGTTGATTCGCTGCATGCGTAATGAAGCGAGCTTACCCGCGTAAAATCTGAGTGGTTCGCCGCAATTCAGGAAAGAAGAGCTCGGAATTCTCCCGGACAAGAGAGAAAAAGAAGGGGATCCAGAAGTTGAACTCTGTGGCCGTCGCGCTTATTTGTGATGCAGACCGTGCGTGGCTCCGTATATATTAGGAGTTGCGGTATCTGTGCCACGCTAGACGCACTGTTCTCGGCACATTTGTTGCCAGCCGTAATTTAAGCGGTTTATGCGCGACGGAAGGACTTCTTTGTGGCCACCTACACCGGTCTTTAACGCTGAGTTCGTCCTCGGGGACATTAGGCAGGGCTGCGCCGAGGCAGCTCTTCCTAAGGCTGCCTGATTTAGCGCAGAATGTTACGTATGGGTGTGTCTTGCCGAAAGTAGTTTCCGTCGTTGTATTGCGCGATGCGTGTTACGCGTTTTTTTTTTCATTTCTTGCAAGAAAAGTGCAGTTGTCCGTCATCTGTTTCCCCGCAAGATCTTTCAGCAATGTGGGACAGGATTTCCCGAAGAATCCATCTCTTTTGTAAATGATGAAATCGTATTAGTACTGTGCAAACAGTGAAATTTAAGACCTAATCGAATACAAATTGCATAGTGATTATACCGAATATGAATACGAATAGAATGCTATTCGAATAGTTTTCGAATAGTGGTAAGGCAGCCATTTTCAAGACAGGTCCAGAATTTTACAACTTTTTATTTCAGACATGTATTCACCAACTTTAATGATAGAGGTAACAGTGCCGTTACAATCAGCTGAAAAAAAGAACACACAATCATGTAAATGAATATAAGATCTTATACTGTCGTAAATAGAGCATCCGAGATATTGTTCAACTGTAGGTCTAATACAACAGATACTTCAATATTCAAGGTGGTACTTTGTCGGCAGCTTTTTAGTACCACCAAGTTTAAAAGCAGAATAATAACATTTCATGAATGAACGTCATGAATTTCGTTATTATGATAGTGCAGTGAGGACACGTTCGCTTAGGCTACAGTGAAGTTTAAAGCAAAGAGTTCCCCATCCAGGAATGAGCACAGATTCGATAGCCTTGTAGTAGCTTGAGCTGTATGCATATTGGTAATTCACTAATCAAAAAAAAAAGAAAATTGATCCTTTGCTCTTCCAGCAAGTTGTGCCTTTGAGGTTTCCCCATCGCTGCTGATTATTTGAAAAGTACGTGAAAAAATATTTGCTAGTTGAAATATGCGCTATTTAATTCAAGTACCGAATCGAACAGAACGCTCTTCGAGTTGGCACTCCAAATTTTGTATAATTTGTATAAATACCCCTTTTTATATAATTCTTAACAAGAAATATAGTCATAGTGTTCACAGAAATTTTGCATACATTAAGCTCTGGATGCACTTCAACATTGGAAACGCGAGGTGTGCGCCCGTGTTTAGGTAATTAAGTTTACTCTTAGTTATCACACAATCTCTGCCAGCAGCGATTGCTGTGAATCTTGAAAAGCAAGCCTTATAGGCCTTTTGTTCTGAAAAGCTCTTTCTCTGGAAACTGGGAGTTTACTTTCTGAAACACGCACGTGTTCTAGTGTGAGAGGATTGAAGGCCGAAACCTGTAAGGAAGCTTTCGAAGCTTTGAACTCCGAGCCCATAGTGCCAACGAGTTCCGACAGAAGATATCCCCTTGTGTTTGGTTGCTTGTTTTATATCTGTCGAAACAGCTGAATGTTCGGCTGACGTGGAATTTTTCAGGCTTAGGCTCCCCTTCGTGCCAATCATGGGGGTAGTTCACCGGTTTTTCGAAAGGACACAGACGTCATGGAGGCTACTATAACGGTAGTTTCGGATTCTGTGCAGTTTAAGAGACCATCCTGTCACTGTATGATGTCTGTTGTTGGAGTAGCACGACGTCCCACGTCTCGCATTGGCATCATACCGGTCTCGCATTATAAACACATAAACTAACCAATAATAATACTAACGTCTAATGTTTTACACCCCTACACCACCATATGATTATGAGAGGTGCGTTAGTGGAGGGCTTCGGAAATTTTGTTCATCTGTTGTTGTTTTTTTTACGTGCACTGACATCGAACACTTCATGGGCTTCCGCCATTTCGCCTTCGTAGAAATTTCACCGTCGCAGCCGGGACCAGACCTGCGATCTTTCGTTCTATAAGTCGGCATGACGCTCTAAAAACTGACGTTTATCTTAGGGCGCCAGCGTCACCGAAATGACAATGGACCGCTTTCACGGGTGCCTTCCGCGCATGCGCACCGGAAATACAATGGTGTCATCCCGAAACATTTTTGGCGCCTCTTGACCTCCGAGGCCGTGGATCCATCTCCGAGGCCATGGGTGCGAAGACTGTGGGCGAGACCGTGGGCGCCATCTCAGAGGCCACGGATGCGAAGGAACGCATAAGCTCGCACGCTGTCGTGTCGGACGGAAAGCCACCGAATTTGCTTTTGGCTCTCGCCGCTAGAGTCGCTGTATACCTATCGTGAAAGAGATCCGTTCGTCTGTCCGAGCCAACGAAGGGACAGTGCAAACGCCAGCATCGACAGTTAGACACTGATCTATAGACCCACGCGCCGGGATCAAAAGGTGCCGTGCTAAAAGTAGAAAGCAATAGGGAGACAGTAGAAATGAAACAGTATAACGGGAAATGGAGAAGCGAGAAAATGATATCAAATCTCATATAATCATACGAAGAAAACGAACAGAAAAGAGCATATAAACACAACATGAACACACGGGAAAAACAGGCCAATCATTGCTTCGCTGTTTATGCAGCGTGCACATGTGGTGGAACTGGTTTGAATTCTTTTACGGGTGAAGACTTGCCCGTCCACGTCCATGTCCATCACGGGTAGATCCGTGGACGTGAGACATAAAAGATAACTTGGAAAGAAAGTTTAAAAACATAATTGTGACGGAACAAACACATAGAAGCACAAATCATTTATGTTAGTCGGCGAGTTCAACGTACACATTATGGACCTTAGGACCCAATCGTCATTATTCACTTCGGAGAGATGCGTGGATTTTTTCTTAGCTTTTTTTTTCTCGTGGTGGATGTTCATGATTTTCGTAGCTTCTTTGCATGAAATCATTGTGGCGAGCTATTGTTTGCACTGCTCCTTTCCAGGAAATTGCGCTAGAGCGATATAATTTCGATGGTTGGTGTGCATCGTAGGGAGCTAATGTTTCCGTGACTGCTTCCTGGAAATAGAAAACTTGCTACGCGTGTGACGCGATCCTTGTCGTCGCAATAAAGTTCACTCTTCTTCCTACTTTTCAGGCTTATTTTTATTAGTACACGGATTCCCCGTTTAGTCGCTGCAAATGAGACATCGAATTGAGCCGCAGACTCGTTGCTCTTGCTGTCTAGCTGAAAGGATTATCCCCCGCCGCGGTCGGCGAAAACAGTAGCGCTTATTACAGAGTTTTAGTACGGCGGAATGGTGCTACGTACGCATCACGCAAGCGCCTGCGTTACGTGGCGTTGTTTGCCACAAATCGGCTTTTAGTACGCCGTAGTACCCGCGTACGTAACGAGCGTGAAGCGTGTTGCGCTATCTGGTAGATCAAAATTGAAGCACGTGTTGTTGACAGCCAATGTGAGCCAATCCAAGTGTTATAGCCAGATTATGGCCATATTTTAAGCCACAGAGCCGGTCGGTGCTTGCCTTCGATGCCACCATTTTGCAAAACGAAGTCTCGCGCTGTCGCGAACTTGTTCGAGAGCGGCGCGATCAGCTCATACGTACGCACGCACGCATCTCATGCGTGCGTACGTAGCGGCTGCGTACGTAACGCGATACGTGCGCGTTGCAGTCTGCGCATGCGCACTACGCAGAACGTGGCGTCCTTACGTACGCAACGCCACCACGTACGCAGCGTACGCAGTACTAAAACTCTCTAATGTCGTATTTAGGAGCGAGGTTCTCGCGCATTGGCGCATTGAGTTTTACACTGAGAAGCATGCGTGTATACAGCTGTAGCCGTACAGCACAGGAGACACGGGGTTTAGCGTATTGATAGGGAGCTACGCAGGAATTCGGCAACAGTGATTGGCGAAGGGGGAAAATATTGCCACGAGGTGCATTCGTTGCGACACCGTAACTGTTGTACACCTCGTACGGCTGTGCTCCGTCCTCGCCACTTCAATGCTTTGACTTTCCACAATCGTACACTTGCTTTAATTATAATCACGTCAGTCGTCATGGGTGAGAAACGATGTTGTGAGCTGGTTCTATGGAATCAGCGAGCATGCAATGGAATAAATTCCTTTCAACGATATTCGTGCGAACTTGTTAGAACAGCGTTCACTATGTGGTGCTATACGACCCCGAGACGGTCTTTCTTTTTCTACTTACGTCGCTCACATTCTTCGCATCAAAATGATTTGATTGATGGATTTGTGGGGTTTAACGTCCCAAAAGCACCATATGACTATGAGAGACGCCGTATGAGAGACGCCGTAGAGACGCCATAGACAAAATTTCCGGAGGGCTCCGGAAATTTTGACCACCTTGGGTTCTTCAACGTGCACCCGAATTTGAGCACACGGGCCTGCGACGTTTCCTCCTAATTCGGAATCGCATGAAAATGAATAGGAGGAGGAAGGGAAGAAATGAAAGG